>NW_027138936.1:600000-869178 GCF_035084215.1 Heptranchias perlo | reverse complement strand
TGGAGGAGCGGGTCTGAGGGCAGGAGCTCCACCGACAGCTCGGCCTCCGCCGCCATCGTCCGACTGGGCCGCGGCGCAGCCGCCCTCCCGCCGGGCCTGAACCCACCCCGTCACAGGGCCCCGCCCCCTGACACAGGGCCCGCCCCCTAGACACAGAGCCCGCCCCCTGACACAGAGCCCGCCCCCTGACACAGAGCCCGCCCCCTGACACAGGGCCCGCCCCCTGACACAGAGCCCGCCCCCTGACACAGAGCCCGCCCCCTGACACAGGGCCCCGCCCCCTAACACAGGGCCCCGCCCCCTGACACAGGGCCCCGCCCCCTAGACACAGGGCCCGCCCCCTGACACAGAGCCCGCCCCCTGACACAGAGCCCGCCCCCTGACACAGAGCCCGCCCCCCGTCACAGGGCCCCGCCCCCTGGCACAGGGCCCCGCCCCCTGACACAGAGCCCGCCCCCTGACACAGGGCCCGCCCCCTGACACAGGGCCCCGCCCCCTAACACAGGGCCCGCCCCCTGACACAGGGCCCGCCCCCTGACCACAGAGCCCACCCCCTGACACAGGGCCCCGCCCCCTAACACAGGGCCCGCCCCCCAAACCACAGAGCCCGCCCCCTGAACACAGGGCCCGCCCCCTGACCACAGGGCCCGCCCCCTGACACAGGGCCCGCCCCCTGACACAGGGCCCGCCCCCTGACACAGGGCCCCGCCCCCTAACACAGGGCCCGCCCCCTGACCACAGGGCCCGCCCCCTGACACAGGGCCCGCTCCCTGACACAGGGCCCGCCCCCTGACACAGAGCCCGCCCCCTGACACAGGGCCCGCCCCCTGACCACAGGGCCCGCCCCCTGACACAGGGCCCGCCCCCTGACACAGGGCCCCGCCCCCTAACACAGGGCCCGCCCCCTGACCACAGGGCCCGCCCCCTGACACAGGGCCCGCCCC
The DNA here is from genome assembly GCF_035084215.1 of Heptranchias perlo. Lineage (NCBI taxonomy): Eukaryota > Metazoa > Chordata > Chondrichthyes > Hexanchiformes > Hexanchidae > Heptranchias > Heptranchias perlo. The sequence continues at coordinate 868,234 of NW_027138936.1, read as the reverse complement.
CTGACACAGGGCCCGCCCCCTGACACAGGGCCCGCCCCCTGACACAGGGCCCGCCCCCTGACACAGAGCCCCGCCCCCTAGACACAGGGCCCCGCCCCCTGACACAGAGCCCGCCCCCTGACACAGGGCCCGCCCCCTGACACAGAGCCCGCCCCCTAACCACAGGGCCCCGCCCCCTGACACAGAGCCCGCCCCCTGACACAGGGCCCGCCCCCTAACCACAGAGCCCGCCCCCTGACCACAGGGCCCCGCCCCCTGACACAGAGCCCGCCCCCTGACACAGAGCCCCGCCCCCTAACCACAGGGCCCCGCCCCCTAACCACAGGGCCCCGCCCCCTGACACAGGGCCCGCCCCCTAACCACAGGGCCCCGCCCCCTGACACAGGGCCCGCCCCCTGACACAGAGCCTGCCCCCTGACACAGAGCCCCGCCCCCTAACCACAGGGCCCCGCCCCCTAACCACAGGGCCCCGCCCCCTGACACAGGGCCCGCCCCCTAGACACAGGGCCCGCCCCCTGACACAGGGCCCCGCCCCCTGACACAGGGCCCGCCCCCTGACACAGGGCCCCGCCCCCTAGACACAGGGGCCCGCCCCCTGACACAGGGCCCGCCCCCTAACCACAGAGCCCGCCCCCTGACACAGGGCCCCGCCCCCTAACCACAGGGCCCCGCCCCCTGACACAGGGCCCCGCCCCCTGACCACAGAGCCCCGCCCCCTAACCACAGGGCCCCGCCCCCTAACCACAGGGCCCCGCCCCCTGACACAGGGCCCGCCCCCTGACACAGGGCCCGCCCCCTGACACAGGGCCCGCCCCCTGACCACAGAGCCCGCCCCCTGACACAGGGCCCGCCCCCTAACCACAGAGCCCGCCCCCTGACCACAGAGCCCGCCCCCTGACCACAGAGCCCGCCCCCTGACACAGGGCCCGCCCCCTGACACAGGGCCCGCCCCCTAACCACAGAGCCCGCCCCCTGACACAGGGCCCGCCCCCTGACCACAGAGCCCGCCCCCTGACACAGGGCCCGCCCCCTGACACAGGGCCCGCCCCCTGACCACAGAGCCCGCCCCCTGACACAGGGCCCGCCCCCTAACCACAGAGCCCGCCCCCTGACACAGGGCCCGCCCCCTGACCACAGAGCCCGCCCCCTGACACAGGGCCCGCCCCCTAACCACAGAGCCCGCCCCCTGACACAGGGCCCGCCCCCTAACCACAGAGCCCGCCCCCTGACCACAGAGCCCGCCCCCTGACACAGAGCCCGCCCCCTGACACAGAGCCCGCCCCCTGACACAGGGCCCGCCCCCTGACACAGAGCCCGCCCCCTGACACAGAGCCCGCCCCCTGACACAGGGCCCGCCCCCTAACCACAGAGCCCGCCCCCTGACACAGGGCCCGCCCCCTAACCACAGAGCCCGCCCCCTGACACAGGGCCCGCCCCCTGACCACAGAGCCCGCCCCCTGACACAGGGCCCGCCCCCTAACCACAGAGCCCCGCCCCCTAACCACAGAGCCCGCCCCCTGACACAGAGCCCCGCCCCCTAACCACAGAGCCCGCCCCCTGACACAGAGCCCGCCCCCTGACCACAGAGCCCGCCCCCTGACCACAGAGCCCGCCCCCTGACACAGGGCCCGCCCCCTAACCACAGAGCCCGCCCCCTAACCACAGAGCCCGCCCCCTGACACAGAGCCCCGCCCCTAACCACAGGGCCCGCCCCCTAACCACAGAGCCCGCCCCCTAACCACAGAGCCCGCCCCCTGACACAGGGCCCCGCCCCTAACCACAGAGCCCACCCCCTAACCACAGAGCCCCGCCCCCTAACCACAGAGCCCCGCCCCCTAACCACAGAGCCCGCCCCCTGACACAGAGCCCCGCCCCCTGACACAGAGCCCGCCCCCTGACACAGGGCCCGCCCCCTAACCACAGAGCCCGCCCCCTGACACAGAGCCCCGCCCCCTGACACAGAGCCCGCCCCCTGACACAGAGCCCGCCCCCTAACCACAGAGCTCGCCCCCTGACACAGGGCCCCGCCCCCTAACCACAGAGCCCCGCCCCCTAACCACAGAGCCCCGCCCCCTGACACAGAGCCCGCCCCCTGACACAGGGCCCGCCCCCTAACCACAGAGCCCGCCCCCCGTCACAGGGCCCCGCCCCCTGACACAGGGCCCGCCCCCTGACACAGGGCCCGCCCCCTGACACAGGGCCCCGCCCCCTAACCACAGAGCCCGCCCCCTAACCACAGAGCCCGCCCCCTGAGACAGGGCCCCCGCCCCCTGACACAGAGCCCCGCCCCCTGACACAGAGCCCCACCCCCTGAGACAGGGCCCCGCCCCCTAACCACAGAGCCCCGCCCGCTGACACAGAGCCCCGCCCCCTGACACACAGCCCGCCCCCTGACACAGAGCCCCGCCCCCAGACACAGAGCCCGCCCCCTGACACAGGGCCCGCCCCCTGACACAGGGCCCCGCCCCCTGACACAGGGCCCCGCCCCCTAACCACAGAGCCCGCCCCCTAACCACAGAGCCCGCCCCCTGAGACAGGGCCCCGCCCCCTAACCACAGAGCCCCGCCCCCTGACACAGAGCCCGCCCCCTAACCACAGAGCCCGCCCCCTGAGACAGGGCCCCGCCCCCTAACCACAGAGCCCCGCCCCCTGACACAGAGCCCGCCCCCTAACCACAGAGCCCGCCCCCTGAGACAGGGCCCCGCCCCCTAACCACAGAGCCCGCCCCCTGACACAGGGCCCGCCCCCTGACACAGGGCCCCGCCCCCTAACCACAGAGCCCCGCCCCCTGACACAGGGCCCGCCCCCTAACCACAGAGCCCGCCCCCTGAGACAGGGCCCCGCCCCATAACCACAGAGCCCGCCCCCTGACACAGGGCCCCGCCCCCTAACCACAGAGCCCGCCTCCTGACACAGGGCCCGCCCCCTAACCACAGAGCCCGCCCCCTGACACAGGGCCCCGCCCCCTAACCACAGGGCCCCGCCCCCTAACCACAGAGCCCGCCCCCTGACACAGGGCCCGCCCCCTAACCACAGAGCCCCGCCTCCTGACACAGGGCCCGCCCCCTAACCACAGAGCCCGCCCCCTGACACAGGGCCCCGCCCCCTAACCACAGAGTCTGCCCCCTGACACAGGGCCCGCCCCCTGAGACAGGGCCCCGCCCCCTAACCACAGAGCCCGCCCCCTGAGAAAGGGCCCCGCCCCCTAACCACAGAGCCCGCCCCCTGACACAGGGCCCCGCCCCCTAACCACAGAGCCCGCCCCCTGAGACAGGGCCTCGCCCCCTAACCACAGAGCCCGCCCCCTGAGACAGGGCCCCGCCCCCTAACTACAGAGCCCCGCCCCCTGACACAGGGCCCGCCCCCTAACCACAGAGCCCGCCCCCTGACACAGGGCCCCGCCCCCTAACCACAGAGCCCGCCCCCTGACACAGGGCCCGCCCCCTGAGACAGGGCCCCGCCCCCTAACCACAGAGCCCGCCCCCTGAGACAGGGCCCCGCCCCCTGACCACAGAGCCCGCCCCCTGAGACAGGGCCCCGCCCCCTAACCACAGAGCCCGCCCCCTGACACAGGGCCCCGACCCTCTCTGACAACAGAGCCCGCCCCCTGACACAGGGCCCCGCCCCCTGACACAGGGCCCCGCCCCGTGACACAGGGCCCCGCCCCCTGACACAGGGCCCCGCCCCCTGACACAGGGTCCCCTCCCCCCACTCCGACAACAGAGCCCGCCCCCTGACACAGGGCCCCGCCCCCTGACACAGGGCCCCGCCCCCCACTCTCAGTCTTTCTCCCTGTGATGGGTTCACTCTGACTGTGTCTCACTCTCTCTCCACTCTCGGTCTTTCTCCCTGTGATGGGTTCACTCTGACTGTGTCTCACTCTCTCTCCACTCTCGGTCTTTCTCCCTGTGATGGGTTCACTCTGACTGTGTCTCACTCTCTCTCCTCTCCCAGTCTTTCTCCCTATGATGAGTTCACTCTGACTGTGTCTCACTCTCTCTCCACTCTCGGTCTTTCTCCCTGTGATGGGTTCACTCTGACTGTGTCTCACTCTCTCTCTACTCTCGGTCTTTCTCCCTGTGATGGGTTCACTCTGACTGTGTCTCACTCTCTCTCCACTCTCGGTCTTTCTCCCCGTGATGGGTTCACTCTGACTGTGTCTCACTCTCTCTCCACTCTCGGTCTTTCTCCCTGTGATGGGTTCACTCTGACTGTGTCTCACTCTCTCTCCACTCTCGGTCTTTCTCCCTGTGATGGGTTCACTCTGACTGTGTCTCACTCTCTCTCTACTCTCGGTCTTTCTCCCTGTGATGGGTTCACTCTGACTGTGTCTCACTCTCTCTCTACTCTCGGTCTTTCTCCCTGTGATGGGTTCACTCTGACTGTGTCTCACTCTCTCTCGACTCTCGGTCTTTCTCCCTGTGATGGGTTCACTCTGACTGTGTCTCACTCTCTCTCCGCTCTCGGTCTTTCTCCCTGTGATGGGTTCACTCTGACTGTGTCTCACTCTCTCTCCACTCTCGGTCTTTCTCCCTGTGATGGGTTCACTCTGACTGTGTCTCACTCTCTCTCTACTCTCGGTCTTTCTCCCTGTGATGGGTTCACTCTGACTGTGTCTCACTCTCTCTACTCTCGGTCTTTCTCCCTGTGATGGGTTCACTCTGACTGTGTCTCACTCTCTCTCCACTCTCGGTCTTTCTCCCTGTGATGGGTTCACTCTGACTGTGTCTCACTCTCTCTCCACTCTCGGTCTTTCTCCCTGTGATGGGTTCACTCTGACTGTGTCTCACTCTCGCTCCAGTCTCGGTCTTTCTCCCTGTGATGGGTTCACTCTGACTGTGTCTCACTCTCTCTCTACTCTCGGTCTTTCTCCCTGTGATGGGTTCACTCTGACTGTGTCTCACTCTCGCTCCACTCTCGGTCTTTCTCCCTGTGATGGGTTCACTCTGACTGTGTCTCACTCTCTCTCTACTCTCGGTCTTTCTCCCTGTGATGGGTTCACTCTGACTGTGTCTCACTCTCTCTCTAGTCTCGGTCTTTCTCCCTGTGATGGGTTCACTCTGACTGTGTCTCACTCTCTCTCTGCTCTCGGTCTTTCTCCCTGTGATGAGTTCACTCTGACTGTGTCTCACTCTCTCTCTACTCTCGGTCTTTCTCCCTGTGATGAGTTCACTCTGACTGTGTCTCACTCTCTCTCTACTCTCGGTCTTTCTCCCTGTGATGGGTTCATTCTGACTGTGTCTTACTCTCTCTCCACTCTCGGTCTTTCTCCCTGTGATGGGTTCACTCTGACTGTGTCTCACTCTCTCTCCTCTCTCGGTCTTTCTCCCTGTGATGGGTTCACTCTGACTGTGTCTCACTCTCTCTCCACTCTCGGTCTTTCTCCCTGTGATGGGTTCACTCTGACTGTGTCTCACTCTCTCTCCTCTCTCGGTCTTTCTCCCTGTGATGCGTTCACTCTGACTGTGTCTCACTCTCTCTCCACTCTCGGTCTTTCTCCCTGTGATGAGTTCACTCTGACTGTGTCTCACTCTCTCTCTGCTCTCGGTCTTTCTCCCTGTGATGAGTTCACTCTGACTGTGTCTCACTCTCTCTCTGCTCTCGGTCTTTCTCCCTGTGATGGGTTCACTCTGACTGTCTCTCACTCTCTCTCCACTCTCGGTCTTTCTTCCTGTGATGAGTTCACTCTGACTGTGTCTCACTCTCTCTCTGCTCTCGGTCTTTCTCCCTCTGATGAGTTCACTCTGACTGTGTCTCACTCTCTCTCTACTCTCTGTCTTTCTCCCTGTGATGAGTTCACTCTGACTGTGTCTCACTCTCTCTCTACTCTCGGTCTTTCTCCCTGTGATGGGTTCACTCTGACTGTGTCTCACTCTCTCTCTACTCTCGGTCTTTCTCCCTGTGATGGGTTCACTCTGACTGTGTCTCACTCTCTCTCTACTCTCTGTCTTTCTCCCTGTGATGAGTTCACTCTGACTGTGTCTCACTCTCTCTCTACTCTCGGTCTTTCTCCCTGTGATGGGTTCACTCTGACTGTGTCTCACACTCTCTCTACTCTCGGTCTTTCTCCCTGTGATGAGTTCACTCTTACTGTGTCTCACTCTCGCTCTACTCTCGGTCTTTCTCCCTGTGATGAGTTCACTCTGACTGTGTCTCACTCTCTCTCTACTCTCGGTCTTTCTCCCTGTGATGGGTTCACTCTGACTGTGTCTCACTCTCTCTCCACTCTCGGTCTTTCTCCCTGTGATGGGTTCACTCTGACTGTGTCTCACTCTCTCTCTGCTCTCGGTCTTTCTCCCTGTGATGGGTTCACTCTGACTGTGTCTCACTCTCTCTCTGCTCTCGGTCTTTCTCCCTGTGATGAGTTCACTCTGACTGTGTCTCACTCTCTCTCCACTCTCGGTCTTTCTCCCTGTGATGAGTTCACTCTGACTGTGTCTCACTCTCTCTCTGCTCTCGGTCTTTCTCCCTGTGATGGGTTCACTCTGACTGTGTCTCACTCTCTCTCTACTCTCGGTCTTTCTCCCTGTGATGGGTTCACTCTGACTGTGTCTCACTCTCTCTCTACTCTCGGTCTTTCTCCCTGTGATGAGTTCACTCTGACTGTGTCTCACTCTCTCTCTGCTCTCGGTCTTTCTCCCTGTGATGGGTTCACTCTGACTGTGTCTCACTCTCTCTCTACTCTCGGTCTTTCTCCCTGTGATGGGTTCACTCTGACTGTGTCTCACTCTCTCTCTGCTCTCGGTCTTTCTCCCTGTGATGGGTTCACTCTGACTGTGTCTCACTCTCTCTCTGCTCTCGGTCTTTCTCCCTGTGATGGGTTCACTCTGACTGTGTCTCACTCTCTCTCTACTCTCGGTCTTTCTCCCTGTGATGGGTTCACTCTGACTGTGTCTCACTCTCTCTCTACTCTCGGTCTTTCTCCCTGTGATGGGTTCACTCTGACTGTGTCTCACTCTCTCTCTAGTCTCGGTCTTTCTCCCTGTGATGGGTTCACTCTGACTGTGTCCCACTGTCTCTCTGCTCTCGGTCTTTCTCCCTGTGATGAGTTCACTCTGACTGTGTCTCACTCTCTCTCTACTCTCGGTCTTTCTCCCTGTGATGGGTTCACTCTGACTGTGTCTCACTCTCTCTCCACTCTCGGTCTTTCTCCCTGTGATGGGTTCACTCTGACTGTGTCTCACTCTCTCTCTACTCTCGGTCTTTCTCCCTGTGATGGGTTCACTCTGACTGTGTCTCACTCTCTCTCTACTCTCGGTCTTTCTCCCTGTGATGGGTTCACTCTGACTGTGTCTCACTCTCTCTCTACTCTCGGTCTTTCTCCATGTGATGGGTTCACTCTGACTGTGTCTCACTCTCTCTCTACTCTCGGTCTTTCTCCCTGTGATGAGTTCACTCTGACTGTTTCTCACTCTCTCTCCACTCTCGGTCTTTCTCCCTGTGATGAGTTCACTCTGACTCTGTCTCACTCTCTCTCTACTCTCGGTCTTTCTCCCTGTGATGGGTTCACTCTGACTGTGTCTCACTCTCTCTCTACTCTCGGTCTTTCTCCCTGTGATGGGTTCACTCTGACTGTGTCTCACTCTCTCTCCACTCTCGGTCTTTCTCCCTGTGATGAGTTCACTCTGACTGTGTCTCACTCTCTCTCCACTCTCGGTCTTTCTCCCTGTGATGGGTTCACTCTGACTGTGTCTCACTCTCTCTCTACTCTCGGTCTTTCTCCCTGTGATGGGTTCACTCTGACTGTGTCTCACTCTCGCTCTGCTCTCGGTCTTTCTCCCTGTGATGGGTTCACTTTGACTGTGTCTCACTCTCTCTCCTCTCTCGGTCTTTCTCCCTGTGATGGGTTCACTCTGACTGTGTCTCACTCTCTCTCCTCTCTCGGTCTTTCTCCCTGTGATGGGTTCACTCTGACTGTGTCTCACTCTCTCTCTACTCTCGGTCCTTCTCCCTGTGATGGGTTCACTCTGACTGTGTCTCACTCTCTCTCCACTCTCGTTCTTTCTCCCTGTGATGAGTTCACTCTGACTGTGTCTCACTCTCTCTCTACTCTCGGTCTTTCTCCCTGTGATGGGTTCACTCTGACTGTGTCTCACTCTCTCTCTACTCTCGGTCTTTCTCCCTGTGATGGGTTTACTCTGACTGTGTCTCACTCTCTCTCCACTCTCGGTCTTTCTCCCTGTGATGAGTTCACTCTGACTGTGTCTCACTCTCTCTCCACTCTCGGTCTTTCTCCCTGTGATGGGTTCACTCTGACTGTGTCTCACTCTCTCTCTACTCTCGGTCTTTCTCCCTGTGATGAGTTCACTCTGACTGTGTCTCACTTTCTCTCTACTCTCGGTCTTTCTCCCTGTGATGGGTTCACTCTGACTGTGTCTCACTCTCTCTCCACTCTCGGTCTTTCTCCCTGTGATGAGTTCTCTCTGACTGTGTCTCACTCTCTCTCCACTCTCGGTCTTTCTCCCTGTGATGGGTTCACTCTGACTGTGTCTCACTCTCTCTCCACTCTCGGTCTTTCTCCCTGTGATGGGTTCACTCTGACTGTGTCTCACTCTCGCTCTACTCTCGGTCTTTCTCCCTGTGATGGGTTCACTCTGACTGTGTCTCTCTCTCTCTCCACTCTCGGCCTTTCTCCCTGTGATGGGTTAACTCTGACTGTGTCTCACTCTCTCTCCACTCTCGGTCTTTCTCCCTGTGATGAGTTCACTCTGACTGTATCTCACTCTCGCTCGACTCTCGGTCTTTCTCCCTGTGATGAGTTCACTCTGACTGTGTCTCACTCTCTCTATACTCTCGGTCTTTCTCCCTGTGATGGGTTTACTCTGACTGTGTCTCACTCTCTCTCTACTCTCGGTCTTTCTCCCTGTGATGAGTTCACTCTGACTGTGTCTCACTCTCTCTCTGCTCTCGGTCTTTCTCCCTGTGATGAGTTCACTCTGACTGTGTCTCACTCTCTCTATACTCTCGGTCTTTCTCCCTGTGATGGGTTTACTCTGACTGTGTCTCACTCTCTCTCTACTCTCGGTCTTTCTCCCTGTGATGAGTTCACTCTGACTGTGTCTCATTCTCTCTCTACTCTCAGTCTTTCTCCCTGTGATGAGTTCACTCTGACTGTGTCTCACTCTCTCTCTACTCTCGGTCTTTCTCCCTGTGATGAGTTCACTCTGACTGTGTCTCACTCTCTCTCTACTCTCGGTCTTTCTCCCTGTGATGAGTTCACTCTGACTGTCTCTCTCTCTCTCTCCACTCTCGGTCTTTCTCCCTGTGATGGGTTCACTCTGACTGTGTCTCACTCTCTCTCCACTCTCGGTCTTTCTCCCTGTGATGAGTTCACTCTGACTGTATCTCACTCTCGCTCGACTCTCGGTCTTTCTCCCTGTGATGAGTTCACTCTGACTGTGTCTCACTCTCTCTCTACTCTCGGTCTTTCTCCCTGTGATGGGTTCACTCTGACTGTGTCTCACTCTCTCTCTACTCTCGGTCTTTCTCCCTGTGATGAGTTCACTCTGACTGTGTCTCACTCTCTCTCTGCTCTCGGTCTTTCGCCCTGTGATGGGTTCACTCTGACTGTGTCTCACTCTCTCTCTACTCTCGGTCTTTCTCCCTGTGATGGGTTCACTCTGACTGTGTCTCACTCTCTCTCCTCTCTCGGTCTTTCTCCCTGTGATGGGTTCACTCTGACTGTGTCTCACTCTCTCTCTACTCTCCGTCTTTCTCCCTGTGATGAGTTCACTCTGACTGTGTCTCACTCTCTCTCCACTCTCGGTCTTTCTCCCTGTGATGAGTTCACTCTGACTGTGTCTCACTTTCTCATTACTCTCGGTCTTTCTCCCTGTGATGGGTTCACTCTGACTGTGTCTCACTCTCTCTCCACTCTCGGTCTTTCTCCCTGTGATGGGTTCACTCTGACTGTGTCTCACTCTCTCTCCACTCTCGGTCTTTCTCCCTGTGATGGGTTCACTCTGACTGTGTCTCACTCTCTCTCCACTCTCGGTCTTTCTCCCTGTGATGAGTTCACTCTGACTGTGTCTCACTCTCTCTCTACTCTCAGTCTTTCTCCCTGTGATGGGTTCACTCTGACTGTGTCTCACTCTCTCTCTACTCTCGGTCTTTCTCCCTGTGATGGGTTCACTCTGACTGTGTCTCACTCTCTCTCTACTCTCGGTCTTTCTCCCTGTGATGGGTTCACTCTGACTGTGTCTCACTCTCTCTCTACTCTCGGTCTTTCTCCCTGTGATGGGTTTACTCTGACTGTGTCTCACTCTCTCTCCACTCTCGGTCTTTCTCCCTGTGATGATTTCACTCTGACTGTGTCTCACTCTCTCTCCACTCTCGGTCTTTCTCCCTGTGATGGGTTCACTCTGACTGTGTCTCACTCTCTCTCTACTCTCGGTCTTTCTCCCTGTGATGGGTTTACTCTGACTGTGTCTCACTCTCTCTCTACTCTCGGTCTTTCTCCCTGTGATGAGTTCACTCTGACTGTGTCTCACTTTCTCTCTACTCTCGGTCTTTCTCCCTGTGATGGGTTCACTCTGACTGTGTCTCACTCTCTCTCCACTCTCGGTCTTTCTCCCTGTGATGAGTTCACTCTGACTGTGTCTCACTCTCTCTCCACTCTCGGTCTTTCTCCCTGTGATGGGTTCACTCTGACTGTGTCTCACTCTCTCTCCACTCTCGGTCTTTCTCCCTGTGATGGGTTCACTCTGACTGTGTCTCACTCTCGCTCTACTCTCGGTCTTTCTCCCTGTGATGGGTTCACTCTGACTGTGTCTCTCTCTCTCTCCACTCTCGGTCTTTCTCCCTGTGATGGGTTCACTCTGACTGTGTCTCACTCTCTCTCCACTCTCGGTCTTTCTCCCTGTGATGAGTTCACTCTGACTGTATCTCACTCTCGCTCGACTCTCGGTCTTTCTCCCTGTGATGAGTTCACTCTGACTGTGTCTCACTCTCTCTCTACTCTCGGTCTTTCTCCCTGTGATGGGTTCACTCTGACTGTGTCTCACTCTCTCTCTACTCTCGGTCTTTCTCCCTGTGATGAGTTCACTCTGACTGTGTCTCACTCTCTCTCTGCTCTCGGTCTTTCTCCCTGTGATGGGTTCACTCTGACTGTGTCTCACTCTCTCTCTACTCTCGGTCTTTCTCCCTGTGATGGGTTCACTCTGACTGTGTCTCACTCTCTCTCTACTCTCGGTCTTTCTCCCTGTGATGGGTTCACTCTGACTGTGTCTCACTCTCGCTCTGCTCTCGGTCTTTCTCCCTGTGATGGGTTCACTCTGACTGTGTCTCACTCTCTCTCTACTCTCGGTCTTTCTCCCTGTGATGAGTTCACTCTGACTGTGTCTCACTCTCTCTCTGCTCTCGGTCTTTCTCCCTGTGATGGGTTCACTCTGACTGTGTCTCACTCTCTCTCTACTCTCGGTCTTTCTCCCTGTGATGAGTTCACTCTGACTGTGTCTCACTTTCTCTCTACTCTCGGTCTTTCTCCCTGTGATGGGTTCACTCTGACTGTGTCTCACTCTCTCTCCACTCTCGGTCTTTCTCCCTGTGATGAGTTCACTCTGACTGTGTCTCACTTTCTCTCTACTCTCGGTCTTTCTCCCTGTGATGGGTTCACTCTGACTGTGTCTCACTCTCTCTCCACTCTCGGTCTTTCTCCCTGTGATGAGTTCTCTCTGACTGTGTCTCACTCTCTCTCCACTCTCGGTCTTTCTCCCTGTGATGGGTTCACTCTGACTGTGTCTCACTCTCTCTCCACTCTCGGTCTTTCTCCCTGTGATGGGTTCACTCTGACTGTGTCTCACTCTCGCTCTACTCTCGGTCTTTCTCCCTGTGATGGGTTCACTCTGACTGTGTCTCTCTCTCTCTCCACTCTCGGTCTTTCTCCCTGTGATGGGTTAACTCTGACAGTGTCTCACTCTCTCTCCACTCTCGGTCTTTCTCCCTGTGATGAGTTCACTCTGACTGTATCTCACTCTCGCTCGACTCTCGGTCTTTCTCCCTGTGATGAGTTCACTCTGACTGTGTCTCACTCTCTCTATACTCTCGGTCTTTCTCCCTGTGATGGGTTTACTCTGACTGTGTCTCACTCTCTCTCTACTCTCGGTCTTTCTCCCTGTGATGAGTTCACTCTGACTGTGTCTCACTCTCTCTCTGCTCTCGGTCTTTCTCCCTGTGATGAGTTCACTCTGACTGTGTCTCACTCTCTCTATACTCTCGGTCTTTCTCCCTGTGATGGGTTTACTCTGACTGTGTCTCACTCTCTCTCTACTCTCGGTCTTTCTCCCTGTGATGAGTTCACTCTGACTGTGTCTCATTCTCTCTCTACTCTCAGTCTTTCTCCCTGTGATGAGTTCACTCTGACTGTGTCTCACTCTCTCTCTACTCTCGGTCTTTCTCCCTGTGATGAGTTCACTCTGACTGTGTCTCACTCTCTCTCTACTCTCGGTCTTTCTCCCTGTGATGAGTTCACTCTGACTGTGTCTCTCTCTCTCTCCACTCTCGGTCTTTCTCCCTGTGATGGGTTCACTCTGACTGTGTCTCACTCTCTCTCCACTCTCGGTCTTTCTCCCTGTGATGAGTTCACTCTGACTGTATCTCACTCTCGCTCGACTCTCGGTCTTTCTCCCTGTGATGAGTTCACTCTGACTGTGTCTCACTCTCTCTCTACTCTCGGTCTTTCTCCCTGTGATGGGTTCACTCTGACTGTGTCTCACTCTCTCTCTACTCTCGGTCTTTCTCCCTGTGATGAGTTCACTCTGACTGTGTCTCACTCTCTCTCTGCTGTCGGTCTTTCTCCCTGTGATGGGTTCACTCTGACTGTGTCTCACTCTCTCTCTACTCTCGGTCTTTCTCCCTGTGATGGGTTCACTCTGACTGTGTCTCACTCTCTCTCCTCTCTCGGTCTTTCTCCCTGTGATGGGTTCACTCTGACTGTGTCTCACTCTCTCTCTACTCTCAGTCTTTCTCCCTGTGATGAGTTCACTCTGACTGTGTCTCACTCTCTCTCCACTCTCGTTCTTTCTCCCTGTGATGAGTTCACTCTGACTGTGTCACACTTTCTCATTACTCTCGGTCTTTCTCCCTGTGATGGGTTCACTCTGACTGTGTCTCACTCTCTCTCCACTCTCGGTCTTTCTCCCTGTGATGGGTTCACTCTGACTGTGTCTCACTCTCTCTCCACTCTCGGTCTTTCTCCCTGTGATGGGTTCACTCTGACTGTGTCTCACTCTCTCTCCACTCTCGGTCTTTCTCCCTGTGATGAGTTCACTCTGACTGTGTCTCACTCTCTCTCTACTCTCAGTCTTTCTCCCTGTGATGGGTTCACTCTGACTGTGTCTCACTCTCTCTCTACTCTCGGTCTTTCTCCCTGTGATGGGTTCACTCTGACTGTGTCTCACTCTCTCTCTACTCTCGGTCTTTCTCCCTGTGATGGGTTCACTCTGACTGTGTCTCACTCTCTCTCTACTCTCGGTCTTTCTCCCTGTGATGGGTTTACTCTGACTGTGTCTCACTCTCTCTCCACTCTCGGTCTTTCTCCCTGTGATGATTTCACTCTGACTGTGTCTCACTCTCTCTCCACTCTCGGTCTTTCTCCCTGTGATGGGTTCACTCTGACTGTGTCTCACTCTCTCTCTGCTCTCGGTCTTTCTCCCTGTGATGGGTTCACTCTGACTGTGTCTCACTCTCTCTCCACTCTCGGTCTTTCTCCCTGTGATGAGTTCACTCTGACTGTATCTCACTCTCGCTCGACTCTCGGTCTTTCTCCCTGTGATGAGTTCACTCTGACTGTGTCTCACTCTCTCTCTACTCTCGGTCTTTCTCCCTGTGATGGGTTCACTCTGACTGTGTCTCACTCTCTCTCTACTCTCGGTCTTTCTCCCTGTGATGAGTTCACTCTGACTGTGTCTCACTCTCTCTCTGCTCTCGGTCTTTCTCCCTGTGATGGGTTCACTCTGACTGTGTCTCACTCTCTCTCTACTCTCGGTCTTTCTCCCTGTGATGGGTTCACTCTGACTGTGTCTCACTCTCTCTCCACTCTCGGTCTTTCTCCCTGTGATGGGTTCACTCTGACTGTGTCTCACTCTCGCTCTGCTCTCGGTCTTTCTCCCTGTGATGGGTTCACTCTGACTGTGTCTCACTCTCGCTCTGCTCTCGGTCTTTCTCCCTGTGATGGGTTCACTCTGACTGTGTCTCACTCTCTCTCTACTCTCGGTCTTTCTCCCTGTGATGGGTTCACTCTGACTGTGTCTCACTCTCTCTCTACTCTCGGTCTTTCTCCCTGTGATGGGTTCACTCTGACTGTGTCTCACTCTCTCTCTACTCTCGGTCTTTCTCCCTGTGATGGGTTCACTCTGACTGTGTCTCACTCTCGCTCTGCTCTCGGTCTTTCTCCCTGTGATGGGTTCACTTTGACTGTGTCTCACTCTCTCTCCTCTCTCGGTCTTTCTCCCTGTGATGGGTTCACTCTGACTGTGTCTCACTCTCTCTCCTCTCTCGGTCTTTCTCCCTGTGATGGGTTCACTCTGACTGTGTCTCACTCTCTCTCCTCTCTCGGTCTTTCTCCCTGTGATGGGTTCACTCTGACTGTGTCTCACTCTCTCTCTACTCTCGGTCCTTCTCCCTGTGATGGGTTCACTCTGACTGTGTCTCACTCTCTCTCCACTCTCGGTCTTTCTCCCTGTGATGAGTTCACTCTGACTGTGTCTCACTCTCTCTCTACTCTCGGTCTTTCTCCCTGTGATGGGTTCACTCTGACTGTGTCTCACTCTCTCTCTACTCTCGGTCTTTCTCCCTGTGATGGGTTTACTCTGACTGTGTCTCACTCTCTCTCCACTCTCGGTCTTTCTCCCTGTGATGAGTTCACTCTGACTGTGTCTCACTCTCTCTCCACTCTCGGTCTTTCTCCCTGTGATGGGTTCACTCTGACTGTGTCTCACTCTCTCTCTACTCTCGGTCTTTCTCCCTGTGATGAGTTCACTCTGACTGTATCTCACTCTCGCTCGACTCTCGGTCTTTCTCCCTGTGATGAGTTCACTCTGACTGTGTCTCACTCTCTCTATACTCTCGGTCTTTCTCCCTGTGATGGGTTTACTCTGACTGTGTCTCACTCTCTCTCTACTCTCGGTCTTTCTCCCTGTGATGAGTTCACTCTGACTGTGTCTCACTCTCTCTCTGCTCTCGGTCTTTCTCCCTGTGATGTGTTCATTCTGACTGTGTCTCACTCTCGCTCTACTCTCGGTCTTTCTCCCTGTGATGAGTTCACTCTGACTGTGTCTCATTCTCTCTCTACTCTCAGTCTTTCTCCCTGTGATGAGTTCACTCTGACTGTGTCTCACTCTCTCTCTACTCTCGGTCTTTCTCCCTGTGATGAGTTCACTCTGACTGTGTCTCACTCTCTCTCTACTCTCGGTCTTTCTCCCTGTGATGAGTTCACTCTGACTGTGTCTCTCTCTCTCTCCACTCTCGGTCTTTCTCCCTGTGATGGGTTCACTCTGACTGTGTCTCACTCTCTCTCCACTCTCGGTCTTTCTCCCTGTGATGAGTTCACTCTGACTGTATCTCACTCTCGCTCGACTCTCGGTCTTTCTCCCTGTGATGAGTTCACTCTGACTGTGTCTCACTCTCTCTCTACTCTCGGTCTTTCTCCCTGTGATGGGTTCACTCTGACTGTGTCTCACTCTCTCTCTACTCTCGGTCTTTCTCCCTGTGATGAGTTCACTCTGACTGTGTCTCACTCTCTCTCTGCTCTCGGTCTTTCTCCCTGTGATGGGTTCACTCTGACTGTGTCTCACTCTCTCTCTACTCTCGGTCTTTCTCCCTGTGATGGGTTCACTCTGACTGTGTCTCACTCTCTCTCCTCTCTCGGTCTTTCTCCCTGTGATGGGTTCACTCTGACTGTGTCTCACTCTCTCTCCACTCTCGGTCTTTCTCCCTGTGATGAGTTCACTCTGACTGTGTCTCACTCTCTCTCTACTCTCGGTCTTTCTCCCTGTGATGGGTTCACTCTGACTGTGTCTCACTCTCTCTCTACTCTCGGTCTTTCTCCCTGTGATGGGTTTACTCTGACTGTGTCTCACTCTCTCTCCACTCTCGGGCTTTCTCCCTGTGATGAGTTCACTCTGACTGTGTCTCACTCTCTCTCCACTCTCGGTCTTTCTCCCTGTGATGGGTTCACTCTGACTGTGTCTCACTCTCTCTCTACTCTCGGTCTTTCTCCCTGTGATGGGTTTACTCTGACTGTGTCTCACTCTCTCTCTACTCTCAGTCTTTCTCCCAGTGATGAGTTCACTCTGACTGTGTCTCACTCTCTCTCCACTCTCGGTCTTTCTCCCTGTGATGAGTTCACTCTGACTGTGTCTCACTTTCTCATTACTCTCGGTCTTTCTCCCTGTGATGGGTTCACTCTGACTGTGTCTCACTCTCTCTCCACTCTCGGTCTTTCTCCCTGTGATGGGTTCACTCTGACTGTGTCTCACTCTCTCTCCACTCTCGGTCTTTCTCCCTGTGATGGGTTCACTCTGACTGTGTCTCAACCTCTCTCCACTCTCGGTCTTTCTCCCTGTGATGAGTTCACTCTGACTGTGTCTCACTCTCTCTCTACTCTCAGTCTTTCTCCCTGTGATGGGTTCACTCTGACTGTGTCTCACTCTCTCTCTACTCTCGGTCTTTCTCCCTGTGATGGGTTCACTCTGACTGTGTCTCACTCTCTCTCTACTCTCGGTCTTTCTCCCTGTGATGGGTTCACTCTGACTGTGTCTCACTCTCTCTCTACTCTCGGTCTTTCTCCCTGTGATGGGTTTACTCTGACTGTGTCTCACTCTCTCTCCACTCTCGGTCTTTCTCCCTGTGATGATTTCACTCTGACTGTGTCTCACTCTCTCTCCACTCTCTGTCTTTCTCCCTGTGATGGGTTCACTCTGACTGTGTCTCACTCTCTCTCTACTCTCGGTCTTTCTCCCTGTGATGGGTTTACTCTGACTGTGTCTCACTCTCTCTCTACTTTCAGTCTTTCTCCCTGTGATGAGTTCACTCTGACTGTGTCTCACTCTCTCTCTACTCTCGGTCTTTCTCCCTGTGATGAGTTCACTCTGACTGTGTCTCACTTTCTCTCTACTCTCGGTCTTTCTCCCTGTGATGGGTTCACTCTGACTGTATCTCACTCTCTCTCCACTCTCGGTCTTTCTCCCTGTGATGAGTTCACTCTGACTGTGTCTCACTCTCTCTCCACTCTCGGTCTTTCTCCCTGTGATGGGTTCACTCTGACTGTGTCTCACTCTCTCTCCACTCTCGGTCTTTCTCCCTGTGATGGGTTCAATCTGACTGTATCTCACTCTCGCTCTACTCTCGGTCTTTCTCCCTGTGATGGGTTCACTCTGACTGTGTCTCTCTCTCTCTCCACTCTCGGTCTTTCTCACTGTGATGGGTTCACTCTGACTGTGTCTCACTCTCGCTCTGCTCTCGGTCTTTCTCCCTGTGATGGGTTCACTCTGACTGTGTCTCACTCTCTCTCTACTCTCGGTCTTTCTCCCTGTGATGGGTTCACTCTGACTGTGTCTCACTCTCGCTCTGCTCTCGGTCTTTCTCCCTGTGATGGGTTCACTTTGACTGTGTCTCACTCTCTCTCCTCTCTCGGTCTTTCTCCCTGTGATGGGTTCACTCTGACTGTGTCTCACTCTCTCTCCTCTCTCGGTCTTTCTCCCTGTGATGGGTTCACTCTGACTGTGTCTCACTCTCTCTCCTCTCTCGGTCTTTCTCCCTGTGATGGGTTCACTCTGACTGTGTCTCACTCTCTCTCTACTCTCGGTCCTTCTCCCTGTGATGGGTTCACTCTGACTGTGTCTCACTCTCTCTCCACTCTCGGTCTTTCTCCCTGTGATGAGTTCACTCTGACTGTGTCTCACTCTCTCTCTACTCTCGGTCTTTCTCCCTGTGATGGGTTCACTCTGACTGTGTCTCACTCTCTCTCTACTCTCGGTCTTTCTCCCTGTGATGGGTTTACTCTGACTGTGTCTCACTCTCTCTCCACTCTCGGTCTTTCTCCCTGTGATGAGTTCACTCTGACTGTGTCTCACTCTCTCTCCACTCTCGGTCTTTCTCCCTGTGATGGGTTCACTCTGACTGTGTCTCACTCTCTCTCTACTCTCGGTCTTTCTCCCTGTGATGAGTTCACTCTGACTGTATCTCACTCTCGCTCGACTCTCGGTCTTTCTCCCTGTGATGAGTTCACTCTGACTGTGTCTCACTCTCTCTATACTCTCGGTCTTTCTCCCTGTGATGGGTTTACTCTGACTGTGTCTCACTCTCTCTCTACTCTCGGTCTTTCTCCCTGTGATGAGTTCACTCTGACTGTGTCTCACTCTCTCTCTGCTCTCGGTCTTTCTCCCTGTGATGGGTTCATTCTGACTGTGTCTCACTCTCGCTCTACTCTCGGTCTTTCTCCCTGTGATGAGTTCACTCTGACTGTGTCTCATTCTCTCTCTACTCTCAGTCTTTCTCCCTGTGATGAGTTCACTCTGACTGTGTCTCACTCTCTCTCTACTCTCGGTCTTTCTCCCTGTGATGAGTTCACTCTGACTGTGTCTCACTCTCTCTCTACTCTCGGTCTTTCTCCCTGTGATGAGTTCACTCTGACTGTGTCTCTCTCTCTCTCCACTCTCGGTCTTTCTCCCTGTGATGGGTTCACTCTGACTGTGTCTCACTCTCTCTCCACTCTCGGTCTTTCTCCCTGTGATGAGTTCACTCTGACTGTATCTCACTCTCGCTCGACTCTCGGTCTTTCTCCCTGTGATGAGTTCACTCTGACTGTGTCTCACTCTCTCTCTACTCTCGGTCTTTCTCCCTGTGATGGGTTCACTCTGACTGTGTCTCACTCTCTCTCTACTCTCGGTCTTTCTCCCTGTGATGAGTTCACTCTGACTGTGTCTCACTCTCTCTCTGCTCTCGGTCTTTCTCCCTGTGATGGGTTCACTCTGACTGTGTCTCACTCTCTCTCTACTCTCGGTCTTTCTCCCTGTGATGGGTTCACTCTGACTGTGTCTCACTCTCTCTCCTCTCTCGGTCTTTCTCCCTGTGATGGGTTCACTCTGACTGTGTCTCACTCTCTCTCCACTCTCGGTCTTTCTCCCTGTGATGAGTTCACTCTGACTGTGTCTCACTCTCTCTCTACTCTCGGTCTTTCTCCCTGTGATGGGTTCACTCTGACTGTGTCTCACTCTCTCTCTACTCTCGGTCTTTCTCCCTGTGATGGGTTTACTCTGACTGTGTCTCACTCTCTCTCCACTCTCGGGCTTTCTCCCTGTGATGAGTTCACTCTGACTGTGTCTCACTCTCTCTCCACTCTCGGTCTTTCTCCCTGTGATGGGTTCACTCTGACTGTGTCTCACTCTCTCTCTACTCTCGGTCTTTCTCCCTGTGATGGGTTTACTCTGACTGTGTCTCACTCTCTCTCTACTCTCAGTCTTTCTCCCAGTGATGAGTTCACTCTGACTGTGTCTCACTCTCTCTCCACTCTCGGTCTTTCTCCCTGTGATGAGTTCACTCTGACTGTGTCTCACTTTCTCATTACTCTCGGTCTTTCTCCCTGTGATGGGTTCACTCTGACTGTGTCTCACTCTCTCTCCACTCTCGGTCTTTCTCCCTGTGATGGGTTCACTCTGACTGTGTCTCACTCTCTCTCCACTCTCGGTCTTTCTCCCTGTGATGGGTTCACTCTGACTGTGTCTCACTCTCTCTCCACTCTCGGTCTTTCTCCCTGTGATGAGTTCACTCTGACTGTGTCTCACTCTCTCTCTACTCTCAGTCTTTCTCCCTGTGATGGGTTCACTCTGACTGTGTCTCACTCTCTCTCTACTCTCGGTCTTTCTCCCTGTGATGGGTTCACTCTGACTGTGTCTCACTCTCTCTCTACTCTCGGTCTTTCTCCCTGTGATGGGTTCACTCTGACTGTGTCTCACTCTCTCTCTACTCTCGGTCTTTCTCCCTGTGATGGGTTTACTCTGACTGTGTCTCACTCTCTCTCCACTCTCGGTCTTTCTCCCTGTGATGATTTCACTCTGACTGTGTCTCACTCTCTCTCCACTCTATGTCTTTCTCCCTGTGATGGGTTCACTCTGACTGTGTCTCACTCTCTCTCTACTCTCGGTCTTTCTCCCTGTGATGGGTTTACTCTGACTGTGTCTCACTAGCTCTCTACTTTCAGTCTTTCTCCCTGTGATGAGTTCACTCTGACTGTGTCTCACTCTCTCTCTACTCTCGGTCTTTCTCCCTGTGATGAGTTCACTCTGACTGTGTCTCACTTTCTCTCTACTCTCGGTCTTTCTCCCTGTGATGGGTTCACTCTGACTGTATCTCACTCTCTCTCCACTCTCGGTCTTTCTCCCTGTGATGAGTTCACTCTGACTGTGTCTCACTCTCTCTCCACTCTCGGTCTTTCTCCCTGTGATGGGTTCACTCTGACTGTGTCTCACTCTCTCTCCACTCTCGGTCTTTCTCCCTGTGATGGGTTCACTCTGACTGTGTCTCTCTCTCTCTCCACTCTCGGTCTTTCTCCCTGTGATGGGTTCACTCTGACTGTGTCTCACTCTCTCTCCACTCTCGGTCTTTCTCCCTGTGATGAGTTCACTCTGACTGTATCTCACTCTCGCTCGACTCTCGGTCTTTCTCCCTGTGATGAGTTCACTCTGACTGTGTCTCACTCTCTCTCTACTCTCGGTCTTTCTCCCTGTGATGGGTTCACTCTGACTGTGTCTCACTCTCTCTCTACTCTCGGTCTTTCTCCCTGTGATGAGTTCACTCTGACTGTGTCTCACTCTCTCTCTGCTCTCGGTCTTTCTCCCTGTGATGGGTTCACTCTGACTGTGTCTCACTCTCTCTCCTCTCTCGGTCTTTCTCCCTGTGATGGGTTCACTCTGACTGTGTCTCACTCTCTCTCCTCTCTCGGTCTTTCTCCCTGTGATGGGTTCACTCTGACTGTGTCTCACTCTCTCTCCTCTCTCGGTCTTTCTCCCTGTGATGGGTTCACTCTGACTGTGTCTCACTCTCTCTCCACTCTCGGTCTTTCTCCCTGTGATGAGTTCACTCTGACTGTGTCTCACTCTCTCTCTCCTCTCGGTCTTTCTCCCTGTGATGGGTTCACTCTGACTGTGTCTCACTCTCTCTCTACTCTCGGTCTTTCTCCCTGTGATGGGTTTACTCTGACTGTGTCTCACTCTCTCTCCACTCTCGGTCTTTCTCCCTGTGATGAGTTCACTCAGACTGTGTCTCACTCTCTCTCCACTCTCGGTCTTTCTCCCTGTGATGGGTTCACTCTGACTGTGTCTCACTCTCTCTCTACTCTCGGTCTTTCTCCCTGTGATGAGTTCACTCTGACTGTGTCTCACTTTCTCTCTACTCTCGGTCTTTCTCCCTGTGATGGGTTCACTCTGACTGTGTCTCACTCTCTCTCCACTCTCGGTCTTTCTCCCTGTGATGAGTTCACTCTGACTGTGTCTCACTCTCTCTCCACTCTCGGTCTTTCTCCCTGTGATGGGTTCACTCTGACTGTGTCTCACTCTCGCTCTGCTCTCGGTCTTTCTCCCTGTGATGGGTTCACTCTGACTGTGTCTCACTCTCTCTCTACTCTCGGTCTTTCTCCCTGTGATGAGTTCACTCTGACTGTGTCTCACTCTCTCTCTACTCTCGGTCTTTCTCCCTGTGATGGGTTCACTCTGACTGTGTCTCACTCTCGCTCTGCTCTCGGTCTTTCTCCCTGTGATGGGTTCACTTTGACTGTGTCTCACTCTCTCTCCTCTCTCGGTCTTTCTCCCTGTGATGGGTTCACTCTGACTGTGTCTCACTCTCTCTCCTCTCTCGGTCTTTCTCCCTGTGATGGGTTCACTCTGACTGTGTCTCACTCTCTCTCCTCTCTCGGTCTTTCTCCCTGTGATGGGTTCACTCTGACTGTGTCTCACTCTCTCTCCACTCTCGGTCTTTCTCCCTGTGATGAGTTCACTCTGACTGTGTCTCACTCTCTCTCTCCTCTCGGTCTTTCTCCCTGTGATGGGTTCACTCTGACTGTGTCTCACTCTCTCTCTACTCTCGGTCTTTCTCCCTGTGATGGGTTTACTCTGACTGTGTCTCACTCTCTCTCCACTCTCGGTCTTTCTCCCTGTGATGAGTTCACTCAGACTGTGTCTCACTCTCTCTCCACTCTCGGTCTTTCTCCCTGTGATGGGTTCACTCTGACTGTGTCTCACTCTCTCTCTACTCTCGGTCTTTCTCCCTGTGATGAGTTCACTCTGACTGTGTCTCACTTTCTCTCTACTCTCGGTCTTTCTCCCTGTGATGGGTTCACTCTGACTGTGTCTCACTCTCTCTCCACTCTCGGTCTTTCTCCCTGTGATGAGTTCACTCTGACTGTGTCTCACTCTCTCTCCACTCTCGGTCTTTCTCCCTGTGATGGGTTCACTCTGACTGTGTCTCACTCTCACTCCACTCTCGGTCTTTCTCCCTGTGATGGGTTCACTCTGACTGTGTCTCACTCTCGCTCTACTCTCGGTCTTTCTCCCTGCGATGGGTTCACTCTGACTGTGTCTCACTCTCTCTCCACTCTCGGTCTTTCTCCCTGTGATGAGTTCACTCTGACTGTATCTCACTCTCGCTCGACTCTCGGTCTTTCTCCCTGTGATGAGTTCACTCTGACTGTGTCTCACTCTCTCTATACTCTCGGTCTTTCTCCCTGTGATGGGTTTACTCTGACTGTGTCTCACTCTCTCTCTACTCTCGGTCTTTCTCCCTGTGATGAGTTCACTCTGACTGTGTCTCACTCTCTCTCTGCTCTCGGTCTTTCTCCCTGTGATGGGTTCACTCTGACTGTGTCTCTCTCTCTCTCCACTCTCGGTCTTTCTCCCTGTGATGGGTTCACTCTGACTGTGTCTCACTCTCTCTCCACTCTCGGTCTTTCTCCCTGTGATGAGTTCACTCTGACTGTATCTCACTCTCGCTCGACTCTCGGTCTTTCTCCCTGTGATGAGTTCACTCTGACTGTGTCTCACTCTCTCTCTACTCTCGGTCTTTCTCCCTGTGATGGGTTCACTCTGACTGTGTCTCACTCTCTCTCTACTCTCGGTCTTTCTCCCTGTGATGAGTTCACTCTGACTGTGTCTCTCTCTCTCTCTGCTCTCGGTCTTTCTCCCTGTGATGGGTTCACTCTGACTGTGTCTCACTCTCTCTCTACTCTCGGTCTTTCTCCCTGTGATGGGTTCACTCTGACTGTGTCTCACTCTCTCTCTACTCTCGGTCTTTCTCCCTGTGATGAGTTCACTCTGACTGTGTCTCACTCTCTCTCTACTCTCGGTCTTTCTCCCTGTGATGGGTTCACTCTGACTGTGTCTCACTCTCGCTCTGCTCTCGGTCTTTCTCCCTGTGATGGGTTCACTCTGACTGTGTCTCACTCTCTGTCCTCTCTCGGTCTTTCTCCCTGTGATGGGTTCACTCTGACTGTGTCTCACTCTCTCTCCTCTCTCGGTCTTTCTCCCTGTGATGGGTTCACTCTGACTGTGTCTCACTCTCTCTCCACTCTCGGTCTTTCTCCCTGTGATGGGTTCATTCTGACTGTGTCTCACTCTCTCTCTACTCTCGGTCTTTCTCCCTGTGATGGGTTTACTCTGACTGTGTCTCACTCTCTCTCCACTCTCGGTCTTTCTCCCTGTGATGGGTTCACTCTGACTGTGTCTCACTCTCTCTGTACTCTCGGTCTTTCTCCCTGTGATGAGTTCACTCTGACTGTGTCTCACTTTCTCTCTAATCTCGGTCTTTCTCCCTGTGATGGGTTCACTCTGACTGTGTCTCACTCTCTCTCCACTCTCGGTCTTTCTCCCTGTGATGAGTTCACTCTGACTGTGTCTCACTCTCTCTCCACTCTCGGTCTTTCTCCCTGTGATGGGTTCACTCTGACTGTGTCTCACTGTCTCTCCACTCTCGGTCTTTCTCCCTGTGATGGGTTCACTCTGACTGTGTCTCACTCTCGCTCTACTCTCGGTCTTTCTCCCTGTGATGGGTTCACTCTGACTGTGTCTCTCTCTCTCTCCACTCTCGGTCTTTCTCCCTGTGATGGGTTCACTCTGACTGTGTCTCACTCTCTCTCCACTCTCGGTCTTTCTCCCTGTGATGGGTTCACTCTGACTGTATCTCACTCTCGCTCGACTCTCGGTCTTTTTCCCTGTGATGAGTTCACTCTGACTGTGTCTCACTCTCTCTATACTCTCGGTCTTTCTCCCTGTGATGGGTTTACTCTGACTGTGTCTCACTCTCTCTCTACTCTCGGTCTTTCTCCCTGTGATGAGTTCACTCTGACTGTGTCTCACTCTCTCTCTGCTCTCGGTCTTTCTCCCTGTGATGGGTTCACTCTGACTGTGTCCCACTCGCTCTCTGCTCTCGGTCTTTCTCCCTGTGATGAGTTCACTCTGACTGTGTCTCACTCTCTCTCTACTCTCGGTCTTTCTCCCTGTGATGGGTTCACTCTGACTGTGTCTCACTCTCTCTCTACTCTCGGTCTTTCTCCCTGTGATGGGTTCACTCTGACTGTGTCTCACTCTCTCTCTGCTCTCGGTCTTTCTCCATGTGATGGGTTCACTCTGACTGTGTCCCACTGTCTCTCTGCTCTCGGTCTTTCTCCCTGTGATGAGTTCACTCTGACTGTGTCTCACTCTCTCTCTACTCTCGGTCTTTCTCCCTGTGATGGGTTCACTCTGACTGTGTCTCACTCTCTCTCTACTCTCGGTCTTTCTCCCTGTGATGAGTTCACTCTGACTGTGTCTCACTCTCTCTCTGCTCTCGGTCTTTCTCCCTGTGATGGGTTCACTCTGACTGTGTCTCACTCTCTCTCTACTCTCGGTCTTTCTCCCTGTGATGGGTTCACTCTGACTGTGTCTCACTCTCTCTCTACTCTCGGTCTTTCTCCCTGTGATGGGTTCACTCTGACTGTGTCTCACTCTCGCTCTGCTCTCGGTCTTTCTCCCTGTGATGGGTTCACTCTGACTGTGTCTCACTCTCTCTCTACTCTCGGTCTTTCTCCCTGTGATGAGTTCACTCTGACTGTGTCTCACTCTCTCTCTACTCTCGGTCTTTCTCCCTGTGATGGGTTCACTCTGACTGTGTCTCACTCTCGCTCTGCTCTCGGTCTTTCTCCCTGTGATGGGTTCACTCTGACTGTGTCTCACTCTCTCTCCTCTCTCGGTCTTTCTCCCTGTGATGGGTTCACTCTGACTGTGTCTCACTCTCTCTCCTCTCTCGGTCTTTCTCCCTGTGATGAGTTCACTCTGACTGTGTCTCACTCTCTCTCTACTCTCGGTCTTTCTCCCTGTGATGGGTTCACTCTGACTGTGTCTCACTCTCTCTCTACTCTCGGTCTTTCTCCCTGTGATGGGTTCACTCTGACTGTGTCTCACTCTCTCTCCACTCTCGGTCTTTCTCCCTGTGATGAGTTCACTCTGACTGTGTCTCACTCTCTCTCTACTCTCGGTCTTTCTCCCTGTGATGGGTTCACTCTGACTGTGTCTCACTCTCTCTCTACTCTCGGTCTTTCTCCCTGTGATGGATTCACTCTGACTGTGTCTCACTCTCTCTCCACTCTCGGTCTTTCTCCCTGTGATGGGTTCACTCTGACTGTGTCTCACTCTCTCTACTCTCGGTCTTTCTCCCTGTGATGAGTTCACTCTGACTGGGTCTCACTCTCTCTCCACTCTCGGTCTTTCTCCCTGTGATGGGTTCACTCTGACTGTGTCTCACTCTCACTCCACTCTCGGTCTTTCTCCCTGTGATGGGTTCACTCTGACTGTGTCTCACTCTCGCTCTACTCTCGGTCTTTCTCCCTGTGATGGGTTCACTCTGACTGTGTCTCTCTCTCTCTCCACTCTCGGTCTTTCTCCCTGTGATGGGTTAACTCTGACAGTGTCTCACTCTCTCTCCACTCTCGGTCTTTCTCCCTGTGATGGGTTCACTCTGACTGTGTCCCACTCTCTCTCTGCTCTCGGTCTTTCTCCCTGTGATGAGTTCACTCTGACTGTGTCTCACTCTCTCTCTACTCTCGGTCTTTCTCCCTGTGATGGGTTCACTCTGACTGTGTCTCACTCTCTCTTTACTCTCGGTCTTTCTCCCTGTGATGGGTTCACTCTGACTGTGTCTCACTCTCTCTCTGCTCTCGGTCTTTCTCCCTGTGATGGGTTCACTCTGACTGTGTCCCACTGTCTCTCTGCTCTCGGTCTTTCTCCCTGTGATGAGTTCACTCTGACTGTGTCTCACTCTCTCTCTACTCTCGGTCTTTCTCCCTGTGATGGGTTCACTCTGACTGTGTCTCACTCTCTCTCTACTCTCGGTCTTTCTCCCTGTGATGAGTTCACTCTGACTGTGTCTCACTCTCTCTCTGCTCTCGGTCTTTCTCCCTGTGATGGGTTCACTCTGACTGTGTCTCACTCTCTCTCTACTCTCGGTCTTTCTCCCTGTGATGGGTTCACTCTGACTGTGTCTCACTCTCTCTCTACTCTCGGTCTTTCTCCCTGTGATGGGTTCACTCTGACTGTGTCTCACTCTCGCTCTGCTCTCGGTCTTTCTCCCTGTGATGGGTTCACTCTGACTGTGTCTCACTCTCTCTCTGCTCTCGGTCTTTCTCCCTGTGATGAGTTCACTCTGACTGTGTCTCACTCTCTCTCTACTCTCGGTCTTTCTCCCTGTGATGGGTTCACTCTGACTGTGTCTCACTCTCGCTCTGCTCTCGGTCTTTCTCCCTGTGATGGGTTCACTCTGACTGTGTCTCACTCTCTCTCCTCTCTCGGTCTTTCTCCCTGTGATGGGTTCACTCTGACTGTGTCTCACTCTCTCTCCTCTCTCGGTCTTTCTCCCTGTGATGGGTTCACTCTGACTGTGTCTCACTCTCTCTCCTCTCTCGGTCTTTCTCCCTGTGATGGGTTCACTCTGACTGTGTCTCACTCTCTCTCCACTCTCGGTCTTTCTCCCTGTGATGAGTTCACTCTGACTGTGTCTCACTCTCTCTCTACTCTCGGTCTTTCTCCCTGTGATGGGTTCACTCTGACTGTGTCTCACTCTCTCTCTACTCTCGGTCTTTCTCCCTGTGATGGGTTCACTCTGACTGTGTCTCACTCTCTCTCCACTCTCGGTCTTTCTCCCTGTGATGGGTTCACTCTGACTGTGTCTCACTCTCTCTCTACTCTCGGTCTTTCTCCCTGTGATGAGTTCACTCTGACTGGGTCTCACTCTCTCTCCACTCTCGGTCTTTCTCCCTGTGATGGGTTCACTCTGACTGTGTCTCACTCTCACTCCACTCTCGGTCTTTCTCCCTGTGATGGGTTCACTCTGACTGTGTCTCACTCTCGCTCTACTCTCGGTCTTTCTCCCTGTGATGGGTTCACTCTGACTGTGTCTCTCTCTCTCTCCACTCTCGGTCTTTCTCCCTGTGATGGGTTAACTCTGACAGTGTCTCACTCTCTCTCCACTCTCGGTCTTTCTCCCTGTGATGAGTTCACTCTGACTGTGTCTCACTCTCTCTATACTCTCGGTCTTTCTCCCTGTGATGGGTTTACTCTGACTGTGTCTCACTCTCTCTCGACTCTCGGTCTTTCTCCCTGTGATGAGTTCACTCTGACTGTGTCTCACTCTCTCTCTGCTCTCGGTCTTTCTCCCTGTGATGGGTTCACTCTGACTGTGTCTCTCTCTCTCTCCACTCTCGGTCTTTCTCCCTGTGATGGGTTCACTCTGACTGTGTCTCACTCTCTCTCCACTCTCGGTCTTTCTCCCTGTGATGAGTTCACTCTGACTGTATCTCACTCTCGCTCGACTCTCTGTCTTTCTCCCTGTGATGAGTTCACTCTGACTGTGTCTCACTCTCTCTCTACTCTCGGTCTTTCTCCCTGTGATGGGTTCACTCTGACTGTGTCTCACTCTCTCTCTACTCTCGGTCTTTCTCCCTGTGATGAGTTCATTCTGACTGTGTCTCACTCTCTTTCTGCTCTCGGTCTTTCTCCCTGTGATGGGTTCACTCTGACTGTGTCTCACTCTCGCTCTACTCTCGGTCTTTCTCCCTGTGATGGGTTCACTCTGACTGTGTCTCACTCTCTCTCTACTCTCGGTCTTTCTCCCTGTGATGAGTTCACTCTGACTGTGTCTCACTCTCTCTCTACTCTCGGTCTTTCTCCCTGTGATGGGTTCACTCTGACTGTGTCTCACTCTCGCTCTGCTCTCGGTCTTTCTCCCTGTGATGGGTTCACTCTGACTGTGTCTCACTCTCTCTCCTCTCTCGGTCTTTCTCCCTGTGATGGGTTCACTCTGACTGTGTCTCACTCTCTCTCCTCTCTCGGTCTTTCTCCCTGTGATGGGTTCACTCTGACTGTGTCTCACTCTCTCTCTACTCTCGGTCTTTCTCCCTGTGATGGGTTCACTCTGACTGTGTCTCACTCTCTCTCTACTCTCGGTCTTTCTCCCTGTGATGGGTTCACTCTGACTGTGTCTCACTCTCTCTCCACTCTCGGTCTTTCTCCCTGTGATGGGTTCACTCTGACTGTGTCTCACTCTCTCTCTACTCTCGGTCTTTCTCCCTGTGATGAGTTCACTCTGACTGGGTCTCACTCTCTCTCCACTCTCGGTCTTTCTCCCTGTGATGGGTTCACTCTGACTGTGTCTCACTCTCACTCCACTCTCGGTCTTTCTCCCTGTGATGGGTTCACTCTGACTGTGTCTCACTCTCGCTCTACTCTCGGTCTTTCTCCCTGTGATGGGTTCACTCTGACTGTGTCTCTCTCTCTCTCCACTCTCGGTCTTTCTCCCTGTGATGGGTTAACTCTGACAGTGTCTCACTCTCTCTCCACTCTCGGTCTTTCTCCCTGTGATGAGTTCACTCTGACTGTGTCTCACTCTCTCTATACTCTCGGTCTTTCTCCCTGTGATGGGTTTACTCTGACTGTGTCTCACTCTCTCTCGACTCTCGGTCTTTCTCCCTGTGATGAGTTCACTCTGACTGTGTCTCACTCTCTCTCTGCTCTCGGTCTTTCTCCCTGTGATGGGTTCACTCTGACTGTGTCTCTCTCTCTCTCCACTCTCGGTCTTTCTCCCTGTGATGGGTTCACTCTGACTGTGTCTCACTCTCTCTCCACTCTCGGTCTTTCTCCCTGTGATGAGTTCACTCTGACTGTATCTCACTCTCGCTCGACTCTCTGTCTTTCTCCCTGTGATGAGTTCACTCTGACTGTGTCTCACTCTCTCTCTACTCTCGGTCTTTCTCCCTGTGATGGGTTCACTCTGACTGTGTCTCACTCTCTCTCTACTCTTGGTCTTTCTCCCTGTGATGAGTTCATTCTGACTGTGTCTCACTCTCTTTCTGCTCTCGGTCTTTCTCCCTGTGATGGGTTCACTCTGACTGTGTCTCACTCTCGCTCTACTCTCGGTCTTTCTCCCTGTGATGGGTTCACTCTGACTGTGTCTCACTCTCTCTCTACTCTCGGTCTTTCTCCCTGTGATGAGTTCACTCTGACTGTGTCTCACTCTCTCTCTACTCTCGGTCTTTCTCCCTGTGATGGGTTCACTCTGACTGTGTCTCACTCTCGCTCTGCTCTCGGTCTTTCTCCCTGTGATGGGTTCACTCTGACTGTGTCTCACTCTCTCTCCTCTCTCGGTCTTTCTCCCTGTGATGGGTTCACTCTGACTGTGTCTCACTCTCTCTCCTCTCTCGGTCTTTCTCCCTGTGATGGGTTCACTCTGACTGTGTCTCACTCTCTCTCTACTCTCGGTCTTTCTCCCTGTGATGAGTTCACTCTGACTGTGTCTCACTCTCTCTCTACTCTCGGTCTTTCTCCCTGTGATGGGTTCACTCTGACTGTGTCTCACTCTCTCTCTACTCTCGGTCTTTCTCCCTGTGATGGGTTTACTCTGACTGTGTCTCACTGTCTCTCCACTCTCGGTCTTTCTCCCTGTGATGGGTTCACTCTGACTGTGTCTCACTCTCGCTCGACTCTCGGTCTTTCTCCCTGTGATGGGTTCACTCTGACTGTTTCTCACTCTCTCTCTACTCTCGGTCTTTCTCCCTGTGATGAGTTCACTCTGACTGTGTCTCACTTTCTCTCTACTCTCGGTCTTTCTCCCTGTGATGGGTTCACTCTGACTGTGTCTCACTCTCTCTCCACTCTCGGTCTTTCTCCCTGTGATGAGTTCACTCTGACTGTGTCTCACTCTCTCTCCACTCTCGGTCTTTCTCCCTGTGATGGGTTCACTCTGACTGTGTCTCACTGTCTCTCCACTCTCGGTCTTTCTCCCTGTGATGGGTTCACTCTGACTGTGTCTCACTCTCGCTCGACTCTCGGTCTTTCTCCCTGTGATGGGTTCACTCTGACTGTGTCTCTCTCTCTCTCCACTCTCGGTCTTTCTCCCTGTGATGGGTTCACTCTGACTGTGTCTCACTCTCTCTCCAGTCTCGGTCTTTCTCCCTGTGATGAGTTCACTCTGACTGTATCTCACTCTCGCTCGACTGTCGGTCTTTTTCCCTGTGATGAGTTCACTCTGACTGTGTCTCACTCTCTCTATACTCTCGGTCTTTCTCCCTGTGATGGGTTTACTCTGACTGTGTCTCACTCTCTCTCTACTCTCGGTCTTTCTCCCTGTGATGAGTTCACTCTGACTGTGTCTCACTCTCTCTCTGCTCTCGGTCTTTCTCCCTGTGATGGGTTCACTCTGACTGTGTCCCACTCTCTCTCTGGTCTCGGTCTTTCTCCCTGTGATGGGTTCACTCTGACTGTGTCTCACTCTCTCTCTACTCTCGGTCTTTCTCCCTGTGATGAGTTCACTCTGAATGTGTCTCACTCTCTCTCCACTCTCGGTCTTTCTCCCTGTGATGGGTTCACTCTGACTGTGTCTCACTATCTCTCGAATCTCGGTCTTTCTCCCTGTGATGGGTTCACTCTGACTGTGTCTCACTCTCTCTCTACTCTCGGTCTTTCTCCCTGTGATGGGTTCACTCTGACTGTGTCTCACTCTCTCGCTACTCTCGGTCTTTCTCCCTGTGATGGGTTCACTCTGACTGTGTCTCACTCTCTCTCTACTCTCGGTCTTTCTCCCTGTGATGAGTTCACTCTGACTGTGTCTCACTCTCTCTCCACTCTCGGTCTTTCTCCCTGTGATGAGTTCACTCTGACTGTGTCTCACTCTCGCTCTGCTCTCGATCTTTCTCCCTGTGATGGGTTCACTCTGACTGTGTCTCACTCTCTCTCTACTCTCGGTCTTTCTCCCTGTGATGGGTTCACTCTGACTGTGTCTCACTCTCGCTCTACTCTCGGTCTTTCTGCCTGTGATGCGTTCACTCTGACTGTGTCTCACTCTCTCTCCACTCTCGGTCTTTCTCCCTGTGATGAGTTCACTCTGACTGTGTCTCACTCTCTCTCCACTCTCGGTCTTTCTCCCTGTGATGAGTTCACTCTGACTGTGTATCACTCTCTCTCCACTCTCGGTCTTTCTCCCTGTGATGAGTTCACTCTGACTGTGTCTCACTCTCTCTCCACTCTCGGTCTTTCTCCCTGTGATGAGTTCACTCTGACTGTGTCTCACTCTCTCTCCACTCTCAGTCTTTCTCCCTGTGATGGGTTCACTCTGAATGTGTCTCACTCTCGCTCTACTCTCAGTCTTTCTGCCTGTGTTGGGTTCACTCTGACTGTGTCTCACTCTCGCTCTACTCTCGGTCTTTCTCCCTGTGATGGGTTCACTCTGACTGTGTCTCACTCTCTCTCTACTCTCCGTCTATCTGCCTGTGATGCTTTCACTCTGGCTGTGTCTCACTCTCTCTCCTCTCTCGGTCTTTCTGCCTGTGATGCGTTCACTCTGACTGTGTCTCACTCTCGCTCTGCTCTCGGTCTTTCTCCCTGTGATGGGTTCACTCTGACTGTGTCTCACTCTCTCTCCACTCTCGGTCTTTCTCCCTGTGATGAGTTCACTCTGACTGTGTCTCACTCTCGCTCTACTCTTGGTCTTTCTCCCTGTGATGAGTTCACTCTGACTGTGTCTCACTCTCTCTCCACTCTCGGTCTTTCTCCCTGTGATGGGTTCACTCTGACTGTGTCTCACTCTCTCTCTACTCTTGGTCTTTCTCCCTGTGATGGGTTCACTCTGACTGTGTCTCACTCTCTCTCTACTCTCGGTCTTTCTCCCTCTGATGGGTTCACTCTGACTGTGTCTCACTCTCTCTCTACTCTCGGTCTTTCTCCCTGTGATGGGTTCACTCTGACTGTGTCTCACTCTCTCGCTACTCTCGGTCTTTCTCCCTGTGATGGGTTCACTCTGACTGTGTCTCACTCTCTCTCCACTCTCGGTCTTTCTCTCTGTGATGGGTTCACTCTGACTGTGTCTCACTCTCTCTCTACTCTCGGTCTTTCTCCCTGTGATGGGTTCACTCTGACTGTGTCTCACTCTCTCTCCACTCTCGGTCTTTCTCCCTGTGATGGGTTCACTCTGACTGTGTCTCACTCTCTCTCTACTCTCGGTCTTTCTCCCTCTGATGGGTTCACTCTGACTGTGTCTCACTCTCTCTCTACTCTCGGTCTTTCTCCCTGTGATGGGTTCACTCTGACTGTGTCTCACTCTCTACTCTCGGTCTTTCTCCCTGTGATGGGTTCACTCTGACTGTTTCTCACTCTCTCTCTACTCTCGGTCTTTCTCCCTGTGATGAGTTCACTCTGACTGTGTCTCACTTTTTCTCTCCTCTCGGTCTTTCTCCCTGTGATGGGTTCACTCTGACTGTGTCTCACTCTCTCTCCACTCTCGGTCTTTCTCCCTGTGATGAGTTCACTCTGACTGTGTCTCACTCTCTCTCCACTCTCGGTCTTTCTCCCTGTGATGGGTTCACTCTGACTGTGTCTCACTGTCTCTCCACTCTCGGTCTTTCTCCCTGTGATGGGTTCACTCTGACTGTGTCTCACTCTCGCTCGACTCTCGGTCTTTCTCCCTGTGATGGGTTCACTCTGACTGTGTCTCTCTCTCTCTCCACTCTCGGTCTTTCTCCCTGTGATGGGTTCACTCTGACTGTGTCTCACTCTCTCTCCAGTCTCGGTCTTTCTCCCTGTGATGAGTTCACTCTGACTGTATCTCACTCTCGCTCGACTGTCGGTCTTTTTCCCTGTGATGAGTTCACTCTGACTGTGTCTCACTCTCTCTATACTCTCGGTCTTTCTCCCTGTGATGGGTTTACTCTGACTGTGTCTCACTCTCTCTCTACTCTCGGTCTTTCTCCCTGTGATGAGTTCACTCTGACTGTGTCTCACTCTCTCTCTGCTCTCGGTCTTTCTCCCTGTGATGGGTTCACTCTGACTGTGTCCCACTCTCTCTCTGGTCTCGGTCTTTCTCCCTGTGATGGGTTCACTCTGACTGTGTCTCACTCTCTCTCTACTCTCGGTCTTTCTCCCTGTGATGAGTTCACTCTGAATGTGTCTCACTCTCTCTCCACTCTCGGTCTTTCTCCCTGTGATGGGTTCACTCTGACTGTGTCTCACTATCTCTCGAATCTCGGTCTTTCTCCCTGTGATGGGTTCACTCTGACTGTGTCTCACTCTCTCTCTACTCTCGGTCTTTCTCCCTGTGATGGGTTCACTCTGACTGTGTCTCACTCTCTCGCTACTCTCGGTCTTTCTCCCTGTGATGGGTTCACTCTGACTGTGTCTCACTCTCTCTCTACTCTCGGTCTTTCTCCCTGTGATGAGTTCACTCTGACTGTGTCTCACTCTCTCTCCACTCTCGGTCTTTCTCCCTGTGATGAGTTCACTCTGACTGTGTCTCACTCTCGCTCTGCTCTCGATCTTTCTCCCTGTGATGGGTTCACTCTGACTGTGTCTCACTCTCTCTCTACTCTCGGTCTTTCTCCCTGTGATGGGTTCACTCTGACTGTGTCTCACTCTCGCTCTACTCTCGGTCTTTCTGCCTGTGATGCGTTCACTCTGACTGTGTCTCACTCTCTCTCCACTCTCGGTCTTTCTCCCTGTGATGAGTTCACTCTGACTGTGTCTCACTCTCTCTCCACTCTCGGTCTTTCTCCCTGTGATGAGTTCACTCTGACTGTGTATCACTCTCTCTCCACTCTCGGTCTTTCTCCCTGTGATGAGTTCACTCTGACTGTGTCTCACTCTCTCTCCACTCTCGGTCTTTCTCCCTGTGATGAGTTCACTCTGACTGTGTCTCACTCTCTCTCCACTCTCAGTCTTTCTCCCTGTGATGGGTTCACTCTGAATGTGTCTCACTCTCGCTCTACTCTCAGTCTTTCTGCCTGTGTTGGGTTCACTCTGACTGTGTCTCACTCTCGCTCTACTCTCGGTCTTTCTCCCTGTGATGGGTTCACTCTGACTGTGTCTCACTCTCTCTCTACTCTCCGTCTATCTGCCTGTGATGCTTTCACTCTGGCTGTGTCTCACTCTCTCTCCTCTCTCGGTCTTTCTGCCTGTGATGCGTTCACTCTGACTGTGTCTCACTCTCGCTCTGCTCTCGGTCTTTCTCCCTGTGATGGGTTCACTCTGACTGTGTCTCACTCTCTCTCCACTCTCGGTCTTTCTCCCTGTGATGAGTTCACTCTGACTGTGTCTCACTCTCGCTCTACTCTTGGTCTTTCTCCCTGTGATGAGTTCACTCTGACTGTGTCTCACTCTCTCTCCACTCTCGGTCTTTCTCCCTGTGATGGGTTCACTCTGACTGTGTCTCACTCTCTCTCTACTCTTGGTCTTTCTCCCTGTGATGGGTTCACTCTGACTGTGTCTCACTCTCTCTCTACTCTCGGTCTTTCTCCCTCTGATGGGTTCACTCTGACTGTGTCTCACTCTCTCTCTACTCTCGGTCTTTCTCCCTGTGATGGGTTCACTCTGACTGTGTCTCACTCTCTCGCTACTCTCGGTCTTTCTCCCTGTGATGGGTTCACTCTGACTGTGTCTCACTCTCTCTCCACTCTCGGTCTTTCTCTCTGTGATGGGTTCACTCTGACTGTGTCTCACTCTCTCTCTACTCTCGGTCTTTCTCCCTGTGATGGGTTCACTCTGACTGTGTCTCACTCTCTCTCCACTCTCGGTCTTTCTCCCTGTGATGGGTTCACTCTGACTGTGTCTCACTCTCTCTCTACTCTCGGTCTTTCTCCCTCTGATGGGTTCACTCTGACTGTGTCTCACTCTCTCTCTACTCTCGGTCTTTCTCCCTGTGATGGGTTCACTCTGACTGTGTCTCACTCTCTCGCTACTCTCGGTCTTTCTCCCTGTGATGGGTTCACTCTGACTGTGTCTCACTCTCTCTCCACTCTCGGTCTTTCTCTCTGTGATGGGTTCACTCTGACTGTGTCTCACTCTCTCTCTACTCTCGGTCTTTCTCCCTGTGATGGGTTCACTCTGACTGTGTCTCACTCTCTGTCCACTCTCGGTCTTTCTCCCTGTGATGAGTTCACTCTGACTGTGTCTCACTCTCTCTCTACTCTCGGTCTTTCTCCCTGTGATGGGTTCACTCTGACTGTGTCTCACTCTTACTCCACTCTCGGTCTTTCTCCCTGTGATGAGTTCACTCTCACTGTGTCTCACTCTCTCTCCACTCTCAGGCTTTCTGCCTGTGATGCGTTTGCTCTGACTGTGTCTCACTATCTCTCGAATCTCGGTCTTTCTCCCTGTGATGGGTTCACTCTGACTGTGTCTCACTCTCTCTCTACTCTCGGTCTTTCTCCCTGTGATGGGTTCACTCTGACTGTGTCTCACTCTCTCGCTACTCTCGGTCTTTCTCCCTGTGATGGGTTCACTCTGACTGTGTCTCACTCTCTCTCTACTCTCGGTCTTTCTCCCTGTGATGAGTTCACTCTGACTGTGTCTCACTCTCTCTCTACTCTCGGTCTTTCTCCCTGTGATGAGTTCACTCTGACTGTGTCTCACTCTCGCTCTGCTCTCGATCTTTCTCCCTGTGATGGGTTCACTCTGACTGTGTCTCACTCTCTCTCTACTCTCGGTCTTTCTCCCTGTGATGGGTTCACTCTGACTGTGTCTCACTCTCGCTCTACTCTCGGTCTTTCTGCCTGTGATGCGTTCACTCTGACTGTGTCTCACTCTCTCTCCACTCTCAGGCTTTCTGCCTGTGATGCGTTTGCTCTGACTGTGTCTCACTATCTCTCGAATCTCGGTCTTTCTCCCTGTGATGGGTTCACTCTGACTGTGTCTCACTCTCTCTCTACTCTCGGTCTTTCTCCCTGTGATGGGTTCACTCTGACTGTGTCTCACTCTCTCGCTACTCTCGGTCTTTCTCCCTGTGATGGGTTCACTCTGACTGTGTCTCACTCTCTCTCTACTCTCGGTCTTTCTCCCTGTGATGAGTTCACTCTGACTGTGTCTCACTCTCTCTCCACTCTCGGTCTTTCTCCCTGTGATGAGTTCACTCTGACTGTGTCTCACTCTCGCTCTGCTCTCGATCTTTCTCCCTGTGATGGGTTCACTCTGACTGTGTCTCACACTCTCTCTACTCTCGGTCTTTCTCCCTGTGATGGGTTCACTCTGACTGTGTCTCACTCTCGCTCTACTCTCGGTCTTTCTGCCTGTGATGCGTTCACTCTGACTGTGTCTCACTCTCTCTCCACTCTCGGTCTTTCTCCCTGTGATGAGTTCACTCTGACTGTGTCTCACTCTCTCTCCACTCTCGGTCTTTCTCCCTGTGATGAGTTCACTCTGACTGTGTATCACTCTCTCTCCACTCTCGGTCTTTCTCCCTGTGATGAGTTCACTCTGACTGTGTCTCACTCTCTCTCCACTCTCGGTCTTTCTCCCTGTGATGAGTTCACTCTGACTGTGTCTCACTCTCTCTCCACTCTCAGTCTTTCTCCCTGTGATGGGTTCACTCTGACTGTGTCTCACTCTCTCTCCACTCTCGGTCTTTCTCCCTGTGATGGGTTCACTCTGACTGTGTCTCACTCTCGCTCTACTCTCAGTCTTTCTGCCTGTGTTGGGTTCACTCTGACTGTGTCTCACTCTCGCTCTACTCTCGGTCTTTCTCCCTGTGATGGGTTCACTCTGACTGTGTCTCACTCTCTCTCTACTCTCCGTCTATCTGCCTGTGATGCTTTCACTCTGACTGTGTCTCACTCTCTCTCCTCTCTCGGTCTTTCTGCCTGTGATGCGTTCACTCTGACTGTGTCTCACTCTCGCTCTGCTCTCGGTCTTTCTCCCTGTGATGGGTTCACTCTGACTGTGTCTCACTCTCTCTCCACTCTCGGTCTTTCTCCCTGTGATGAGTTCACTCTGACTGTGTCTCACTCTCGCTCTACTCTTGGTCTTTCTCCCTGTGATGAGTTCACTCTGACTGTGTCTCACTCTCTCTCCACTCTCGGTCTTTCTCCCTGTGATGGGTTCACTCTGACTGTGTCTCACTCTCTCTCTCCTCTTGGTCTTTCTCCCTGTGATGGGTTCACTCTGTCTGTGTCTCACTCTGGCTCTAATCTCGGGCTTTCTCCCTGTGATGAGTTGACTCTGACTGTGTCTCACTCTCTCTCTACTCTCGGTCTTTCTCCCTGTGATGGGTTCACTCTGACTGTGTCTCTCTCTCTCTCCACTCTCGGTCTTTCTCCCTGTGATGGGTTCACTCTGACTGTGTCTCACTCTCTCTCTACTCTCGGTCTTTCTCCCTCTGATGGGTTCACTCTGACTGTGTCTCACTCTCTCTCTACTCTCGGTCTTTCTCCCTGTGATGGGTTCACTCTGACTGTGTCTCACTCTCTCGCTACTCTCGGTCTTTCTCCCTGTGATGGGTTCACTCTGACTGTGTCTCACTCTCTCTCCACTCTCGGTCTTTCTCTCTGTGATGGGTTCACTCTGACTGTGTCTCACTCTCTCTCTACTCTCGGTCTTTCTCCCTGTGATGGGTTCACTCTGACTGTGTCTCACTCTCTCTCCACTCTCGGTCTTTCTCCCTGTGATGAGTTCACTCTGACTGTGTCTCACTCTCTCTCTACTCTCGGTCTTTCTCCCTGTGATGGGTTCACTCTGACTGTGTCTCACTCTTACTCCACTCTCGGTCTTTCTCCCTGTGATGAGTTCACTCTCACTGTGTCTCACTCTCTCTCTACTCTCAGGCTTTCTGCCTGTGATGCGTTTGCTCTGACTGTGTCTCACTCTCTCTCCACTCTCGTTCTTTCTCCCTGTGATGGGTTCACTCTGACTGTGTCTCACTCTCTCTCCACTCTCGGTCTTTCTCCCTGTGATAGGTTCACTCTGACTGTGTCTCACTCTCTCTCTACTCTCGGTCTTTCTCCCTGTGATGGGTTCACTCTGACTGTATCTCACTCTCTCTCTACTCTCGGTCTTTCTCCCTGTGATGGGTTCACTCTGACTGTGTCTCACTCTCTCTCTACTCTCGGTCTTTCTGCCTGTGATGGGTTCACTCTGACAGTGTCTCACTCTCTCTCTACTCTCGTTTTTTCTCCCTGTGATGGGTTCCGCTCTGACTGTGTCTCACTCTCTCTCCACTCTCGGTCTTTCTCCCTGTGATGGGTTCACTCTGACTGTGTCTCACTCATTCTCCACTCTCGAGCTTACTGCCCTTGATGAGTTGACTCTGACTGTGTCTCAATCTCTCTCTAATCTCGAGCTTACTGCCCTTGATGAGTTCACTCTGACTCTGTCTCACTCTCACTCTACTCTCGTTTTTTCTGCCTGTGATGCATTCACTCTGACTGTGTCTCACTCTCGCTCTGCTCTCGGTCTTTCTCCCTGTGATGAGTTCACTTTGACTGTGTCTCACTCTCTCTCCACTCTCGGTCTTTCTCCCTGTGATGGGTTCACTCTGACTGTGTCTCACTCTCTCTCTACTCTCGGTCTTTCTCCCTGTGATGAGTTCACTCTGACTGTGTCTCACTCTCTCTCCACTCTCGGTCTTTCTCCCTGTGATGGGTTCACTCTGACTGTGTCTCACTCTCTCTCTACTCTTGGTCTTTCTCCCTGTGATGGGTTCACTCTGACTGTGTCTCACTCTCTCTCCACTCTCGGTCTTTCTCCCTGTGATGGGTTCACTCTGACTGTGTCTCACTCTCTCTCCACTCTCGGTCTTTCTCCCTGTGATGGGTTCACTCTGACTGTGTCTCACTCTCTCTCCACTCTCGGTCTTTCTCCCTGTGATGGGTTCACTCTGACTGTGTCTCACTCTCTCTCTACTCTCGGTCTTTCTCCCTGTGTTGAGTTCACTCTGACTGTGTCTCACTCTCGCTCTACTCTCGGTCTTTCTCCCTGTGATGGGTTCACTCTGACTGTGTCTCACTCTCTCTCTCCTCTCGGTCTTTCTCCCTGTGATGAGTTCACTCTGACTGTGTCTCACTCTCGCTCTACTCTCGGTCTTTCTCCCTGTGATGGGTTCACTCTGACTGTGTCTCACTCTCTCTCTACTCTCGGTCTTTCTCCCTGTGATGAGTTCACTCTGACTGTGTCTCACTCTCGCTCTACTCTCGGTCTTTCTCCCTGTGATGGGTTCACTCTGACTGTGTCTCACTCTCTCTCCACTCTCGGTCTTTCTCCCTGTGATGGGTTCACTCTGACTGTGTCTCACTCTCTCTCTACTCTCGGTCCTTCTCCCTGTGATGAGTTCACTCTGACTGTGTCTCACTCTCGCTCTACTCTCGGTCTTTCTCCCTGTGATGGGTTCACTCTGACTGTGTCTCACTCTCGCTCGACTCTCGGTCTTTCTCCCTGTGATGAGTTCACTCTGACTGTGTCTCACTCTCTCTCTACTCTCGGTCTTTCTCCCTGTGATGATTTCACTCTGACTGTGTCTCACTCTCTCTCTACTCTCGGTCTTTCTCCCTGTGATGAGTTCACTCTGACTGTGTCTCACTCTCTCTCGAATCTCGGTCTTTCTCCCTGTGATGGGTTCACTCTGACTGTGTCTCACTCTCTCGGTCTTTCTCCCTGTGATGAGTTCACTCTGACTGTGTCTCACTCTCTCTCTACTCTCGGTCTTTCTCCCTGTGATGGGTTCACTCTGACTGTGTCTCACTCTCTCGCTACTCTCGGTCTTTCTCCCTGTGATGGGTTCACTCTGACTGTGTCTCACTCTCTCTCCACTCTCGGTCTTTCTCCCTGTGATGAGTTCACTCTGACTGTGTCTCACTCTCGCTCTACTCTCGGTCTTTCTCCCTGTGATGAGTTCACTCTGACTGTGTCTCACTCTCTCTCCACTCTCGGTCTTTTTCCCTGTGATGAGTTCACTCTGACTGTGTCTCACTCTCTCTCCACTCTCAGGCTTTCTCCCTGTGATGGGTTCACTCTGACTGTGTCGAACTCTCTCTTCACTCTCGGTCTTTCTCCCTGTGATGAGTTCACTCTGACTGTGTCTCACTCTCTGTCTACTCTCCGTCTTTCTCCCTGTGATGAGTTCACTCTGACTGTGTCTCACTCTCTGTCTACTCTCCGTCTTTCTCCCTGTGATGGGTTCACTCTGACTGTGTCTC
Organism: Heptranchias perlo; assembly: GCF_035084215.1. Lineage (NCBI taxonomy): Eukaryota > Metazoa > Chordata > Chondrichthyes > Hexanchiformes > Hexanchidae > Heptranchias > Heptranchias perlo. The sequence continues at coordinate 827,778 of NW_027138936.1, read as the reverse complement.
ACTCTCTCTCTACTCTCAGGCTTTCTCCCTGTGATGGGTTCACTCTGACTGTGTCTCACTCTCTCTCTACTCTCGGTCTTTCTCCCTGTGATGAGTTCACTCTGACTGTGTCTCACCCTCTCTCTGCTCTCGGTCTTTCTCCCTGTGATGGGTTCACTCTGACTGTGTCTCACTCTCTCTCTGCTCTCAGTCTTTCTCCCTGTGATGAGTTCACTCTGACTGTGTCTCACTCTCTCTCTACTCTCGGTCTTTCTCCCTGTGATGAGTTCACTCTGACTGTGTCTCACTTTCTCATTACTCTCGGTCTTTCTCCCTGTGATGGGTTCACTCCGACTGTGTCTCACTCTCTCTCTACTCTCGGTCTTTCTCCCTGTGATGAGTTCACTCTGACTGTGTCTCACTCTCTCTCTACTCTCGGTCTTTCTCCCTGTGATGAGTTCACTCTGACTGTGTCTCACTCTCTCTCTACTCTCGATCTTTCTCCCTGTGATGGGTTCACTCTGACTGTGTCTCACTCTCTCTCCACTCTCGGTCTTTCTCCCTGTGATGAGTTCACTCTGACTGTGTCTCACTCTCGCTCGACTCTCGGTCTATCTCCCTGTGATGAGTTCACTCTGACTGTGTCTCACTCTCTCTCTGCTCTCGGTCTTTCTCCCTGTGATGGGTTCACTCTGACTGTGTCTCACTCTCTCTCTACTCTCGGTCTTTCTCCCTGTGATGAGTTCACTCTGACTGTGTCTCACTCTCTCTCGAATCTCGGTCTTTCTCCCTGTGATGGGTTCACTCTGACTGTGTCTCACTCTCTCTCTACTCTCGGTCTTTCTCCCTGTGATGAGTTCACTCTGACTGTGTCTCACTCTCTCTCTACTCTCGGTCTTTCTCCCTGTGATGGGTTCACTCTGACTGTGTCTCACTCTCTCGCTACTCTCGGTCTTTCTCCCTGTGATGGGTTCACTCTGACTGTGTCTCACTCTCTCTCCACTCTCGGTCTTTCTCCCTGTGATGAGTTCACTCTGACTGTGTCTCACTCTCGCTCTACTCTCGGTCTTTCTCCCTGTGATGAGTTCACTCTGACTGTGTCTCACTCTCTCTCCACTCTCGGTCTTTCTCCCTGTGATGAGTTCACTCTGACTGTGTCTCACTCTCTCTCCACTCTCAGGCTTTCTCCCTGTGATGGGTTCACTCTGACTGTGTCTCACTCTCTCTCCACTCTCGGTCTTTCTCCCTGTGATGAGTTCACTCTGACTGTGTCTCACTCTCTGTCTACTCTCCGTCTTTCTCCCTGTGATGGGTTCACTCTGACTGTGTCTCACTCTCTGTCTACTCTCCGTCTTTCTCCCTGTGATGGGTTCACTCTGACTGTGTCTCACTCTCTCTCTACTCTCAGGCTTTCTCCCTGTGATGGGTTCACTCTGACTGTGTCTCACTCTCTCTCTGCTCTCGGTCTTTCTCCCTGTGATGAGTTCACTCTGACTGTGTCTCACTCTCTCTCTGCTCTCGTTCTTTCTCCCTGTGATGGGTTCACTCTGACTGTGTCTCACTCTCTCTCTACTCTCGGTCTTTCTCCCTGTGATGAGTTCACTCTGACTGTCTCTCACTCTCGCTCTGCTCTCGGTCTTTCTCCCTGTGATGGGTTCACTCTGACTGTGTCTCACTCTCTCTCCACTCTCGGTCTTTCTCCCTGTGATGGGTTCACTCTGACTGTGTCTCACTCTCTCTCTACTCTCGGTCTTTCTCCCTGTGATGAGTTCACTCTGACTGTGTCTCACTCTCGCTCTGCTCTCGGTCTTTCTCCCTGTGATGAGTTCACTCTGACTGTGTCTCACTCTCTCTCTACTCTCGGTCTTTCTCGCTGTGATGGGTTCACTCTGACTGTGTCTCACTCTCGCTCTGCTCTCGGTCTTTCTCCCTGTGATGGGTTCACTCTGACTGTGTCTCACTCTCGCTCTACTCTCGGTCTTTCTCCCTGTGATGGGTTCACTCTGACTGTGTCTCACTCTCGCTCTACTCTCGGTCTTTCTCCCTGTGATGGGTTCACTCTGACTGTGTCTCACTCTCGCTCTACTCTCGGTCTTTCTCCCTGTGATGGGTTCACTCTGACTGTGTCTCACTCTCGCTCTACTCTCGGTCTTTCTGCCTGTGATGCGTTCACTCTGACTGTGTCTCACTCTCTCTCCACTCTCGGTCTTTCTCCCTGTGATGGGTTCACTCTGACTGTGTCTCACTCTCGCTCTACTCTCGGTCTTTCTCCCTGTGATGGGTTCACTCTGACTGTGTCTCACTCTCGCTCTACTCTCGGTCTTTCTCCCTGTGATGGGTTCACTCTGACTGTGTCTCACTCTCTCTCTACTCTCCGTCTATCTGCCTGTGATGCTTTCACTCTGACTGTGTCTCACTCTCTCACTACTCTCGGTCTTTCTGCCTGTGATGCGTTCACTCTGACCGTGTCTCACTCTCGCTCTGCTCTCGGTCTTTCTCCCTGTGATGGGTTCACTCTGACTGTGTCTCACTCTCTCACTACTCTCGGTCTTTCTGCCTGTGATGCGTTCACTCTGACCGTGTCTCACTCTCGCTCTGCTCTCGGTCTTTCTCCCTGTGATGGGTTCACTCTGACTGTGTCTCACTCTCTCTCTACTCTCGGTCTTTCTGCCTGTGATGGGTTCACTCTGACTGTGTCTCACTCTCGCTCTGCTCTCGGTCTTTCTCCCTGTGATGGGTTCACTCTGACTGTGTCTCACTCTCGCTCTACTCTAGGTCTTTCTCCCTGTGATGGGTTCACTCTGACTGTGTCTCACTCTCGCTCTACTCTAGGTCTTTCTCCCTGTGATGGGTTCACTCTGACTGTGTCTCACTCTCGCTCTACTCTCAGGCTTTCTCCCTGTGATGGGTTCACTCTGACTGTGTCTCTCTCTCTCTCTCTACTCTTGGTCTTTCTCCCTGTGATGGGTTCACTCTGACTGTGTCTCACTCTGGCTCTAATCTCGGGCTTTCTCCCTGTGATGGGTTCACTCTGACTGTGTCTCACTCTCTCTCTACTCTCGGTCTTTCTCCCTGTGATGGGTTCACTCTGACTGTGTCTCACTCTCTCTCCACTCTCGGTCTTTCTCCCTGTGATGGGTTCACTCTGACTGTGTCTCACTTATTCTCCACTCTCGGTCTTTCTCCCTGTGATGGGTTCACTCTGACTGTGTCTCACTCTCTCTCTACTCTCGGTCTTTCTCCCTGTGATGAGTTCACTCTGACTGTGTCTCACTTTCTCTCTGCTCTCGGTCTTTCTCCCTGTGATGGGTTCACTCTGACTGTGTCTCACTCTCTCTCCTCTCGGTCTTTCTCCCTGTGATGGGTTCACTCTGACTGTGTCTCACTCTCTCTACTCTCGGTCTTTCTCCCTGTGATGGGTTCACTCTGACTGTGTCTCACTCTCTCTCTACTCTCGGTCTTTCTCCCTGTGATGGGTTCACTCTGACTGTGTCTCACTCTCTCTCTACTCTCGGTCTTTCTCCCTGTGATGGGTTCACTCTGACTGTGTCTCACTCTCTCTCTACTCTCAGGCTTTCTCCCTGTGATGGGTTCACTCTGACTGTGTCTCACTCTCTCTCTACTCTCGGTCTTTCTCCCTGTGATGAGTTCACTCTGACTGTGTCTCACTCTCTCTCTGCTCTCGGTCTTTCTCGCTGTGATGGGTTCACTCTGACTGTGTCTCAGTCTCGCTCTACTCTCGGTCTTTCTGCCTGTGATGCGTTCACTCTGACTGTGTCTCACTCTCTCTCGAATCTCGGTCTTTCTCCCTGTGATGGGTTCACTCTGACTGTGTCTCACTCTCTCTCCACTCTCGGTCTTTCTCCCTGTGATGGGTTCACTCTGACTGTGTCTCACTCTCTCTCCACTCTCGGTCTTTCTCCCTGTGATGGGTTCACTCTGACTGTGTCTCACTCTCTCTCTACTCTCGGTCTTTCTCCCTGTGTTGAGTTCACTCTGACTGTGTCTCACTCTCGCTCTACTCTCGGTCTTTCTCCCTGTGATGGGTTCACTCTGACTGTGTCTCACTCTCTCTCTCCTCTCGGTCTTTCTCCCTGTGATGAGTTCACTCTGACTGTGTCTCACTCTCGCTCTACTCTCGGTCTTTCTCCCTGTGATGGGTTCACTCTGACTGTGTCTCACTCTCTCTCTACTCTCGGTCTTTCTCCCTGTGATGAGTTCACTCTGACTGTGTCTCACTCTCGCTCTACTCTCGGTCTTTCTCCCTGTGATGGGTTCACTCTGACTGTGTCTCACTCTCTCTCCACTCTCGGTCTTTCTCCCTGTGATGGGTTCACTCTGACTGTGTCTCACTCTCTCTCTACTCTCGGTCCTTCTCCCTGTGATGAGTTCACTCTGACTGTGTCTCACTCTCGCTCTACTCTCGGTCTTTCTCCCTGTGATGGGTTCACTCTGACTGTGTCTCACTCTCGCTCGACTCTCGGTCTTTCTCCCTGTGATGAGTTCACTCTGACTGTGTCTCACTCTCTCTCTACTCTCGGTCTTTCTCCCTGTGATGATTTCACTCTGACTGTGTCTCACTCTCTCTCTACTCTCGGTCTTTCTCCCTGTGATGAGTTCACTCTGACTGTGTCTCACTCTCTCTCGAATCTCGGTCTTTCTCCCTGTGATGGGTTCACTCTGACTGTGTCTCACTCTCTCTCTACTCTCGGTCTTTCTCCCTGTGATGAGTTCACTCTGACTGTGTCTCACTCTCTCTCTACTCTCGGTCTTTCTCCCTGTGATGGGTTCACTCTGACTGTGTCTCACTCTCTCGCTACTCTCGGTCTTTCTCCCTGTGATGGGTTCACTCTGACTGTGTCTCACTCTCTCTCCACTCTCGGTCTTTCTCCCTGTGATGAGTTCACTCTGACTGTGTCTCACTCTCGCTCTACTCTCGGTCTTTCTCCCTGTGATGAGTTCACTCTGACTGTGTCTCACTCTCTCTCCACTCTCGGTCTTTTTCCCTGTGATGAGTTCACTCTGACTGTGTCTCACTCTCTCTCCACTCTCAGGCTTTCTCCCTGTGATGGGTTCACTCTGACTGTGTCTCACTCTCTCTTCACTCTCGGTCTTTCTCCCTGTGATGAGTTCACTCTGACTGTGTCTCACTCTCTGTCTACTCTCCGTCTTTCTCCCTGTGATGAGTTCACTCTGACTGTGTCTCACTCTCTGTCTACTCTCCGTCTTTCTCCCTGTGATGGGTTCACTCTGACTGTGTCTCACTCTCTCTCTACTCTCAGGCTTTCTCCCTGTGATGGGTTCACTCTGACTGTGTCTCACTCTCTCTCTACTCTCGGTCTTTCTCCCTGTGATGAGTTCACTCTGACTGTGTCTCACCCTCTCTCTGCTCTCGGTCTTTCTCCCTGTGATGGGTTCACTCTGACTGTGTCTCACTCTCTCTCTGCTCTCAGTCTTTCTCCCTGTGATGAGTTCACTCTGACTGTGTCTCACTCTCTCTCGACTCTCGGTCTTTCTCCCTGTGATGAGTTCACTCTGACTGTGTCTCACTTTCTCATTACTCTCGGTCTTTCTCCCTGTGATGGGTTCACTCTGACTGTGTCTCACTCTCTCTCTACTCTCGGTCTTTCTCCCTGTGATGAGTTCACTCTGACTGTGTCTCACTCTCTCTCTACTCTCGGTCTTTCTCCCTGTGATGAGTTCACTCTGACTGTGTCTCACTCTCTCTCTACTCTCGATCTTTCTCCCTGTGATGGGTTCACTCTGACTGTGTCTCACTCTCTCTCCACTCTCGGTCTTTCTCCCTGTGATGAGTTCACTCTGACTGTGTCTCACTCTCGCTCGACTCTCGGTCTATCTCCCTGTGATGAGTTCACTCTGACTGTGTCTCACTCTCTCTCTGCTCTCGGTCTTTCTCCCTGTGATGGGTTCACTCTGACTGTGTCTCACTCTCTTTCTACTCTCGGTCTTTCTCCCTGTGATGAGTTCACTCTGACTGTGTCTCACTCTCTCTCGAATCTCGGTCTTTCTCCCTGTGATGGGTTCACTCTGACTGTGTCTCACTCTCTCTCTACTCTCGGTCTTTCTCCCTGTGATGAGTTCACTCTGACTGTGTCTCACTCTCTCTCTACTCTCGGTCTTTCTCCCTGTGATGGGTTCACTCTGACTGTGTCTCACTCTCTCGCTACTCTCGGTCTTTCTCCCTGTGATGGGTTCACTCTGACTGTGTCTCACTCTCTCTCCACTCTCGGTCTTTCTCCCTGTGATGAGTTCACTCTGACTGTGTCTCACTCTCGCTCTACTCTCGGTCTTTCTCCCTGTGATGAGTTCACTCTGACTGTGTCTCACTCTCTCTCCACTCTCGGTCTTTCTCCCTGTGATGAGTTCACTCTGACTGTGTCTCACTCTCTCTCCACTCTCAGGCTTTCTCCCTGTGATGGGTTCACTCTGACTGTGTCTCACTCTCTCTCCACTCTCGGTCTTTCTCCCTGTGATGAGTTCACTCTGACTGTGTCTCACTCTCTGTCTACTCTCCGTCTTTCTCCCTGTGATGGGTTCACTCTGACTGTGTCTCACTCTCTGTCTACTCTCCGTCTTTCTCCCTGTGATGGGTTCACTCTGACTGTGTCTCACTCTCTCTCTACTCTCAGGCTTTCTCCCTGTGATGGGTTCACTCTGACTGTGTCTCACTCTCTCTCTGCTCTCGGTCTTTCTCCCTGTGATGAGTTCACTCTGACTGTGTCTCACTCTCTCTCTGCTCTCGTTCTTTCTCCCTGTGATGGGTTCACTCTGACTGTGTCTCACTCTCTCTCTACTCTCGGTCTTTCTCCCTGTGATGAGTTCACTCTGACTGTCTCTCACTCTCGCTCTGCTCTCGGTCTTTCTCCCTGTGATGGGTTCACTCTGACTGTGTCTCACTCTCTCTCCACTCTCGGTCTTTCTCCCTGTGATGGGTTCACTCTGACTGTGTCTCACTCTCTCTCTACTCTCGGTCTTTCTCCCTGTGATGAGTTCACTCTGACTGTGTCTCACTCTCGCTCTGCTCTCGGTCTTTCTCCCTGTGATGAGTTCACTCTGACTGTGTCTCACTCTCTCTCTACTCTCGGTCTTTCTCGCTGTGATGGGTTCACTCTGACTGTGTCTCACTCTCGCTCTGCTCTCGGTCTTTCTCCCCGTGATGGGTTCACTCTGACTGTGTCTCACTCTCGCTCTACTCTCGGTCTTTCTCCCTGTGATGGGTTCACTCTGACTGTGTCTCACTCTCGCTCTACTCTCGGTCTTTCTCCCTGTGATGGGTTCACTCTGACTGTGTCTCACTCTCGCTCTACTCTCGGTCTTTCTCCCTGTGATGGGTTCACTCTGACTGTGTCTCACTCTCGCTCGACTCTCGGTCTTTCTGCCTGTGATGCGTTCACTCTGACTGTGTCTCACTCTCTCTCGAATCACGGTCTTTCTCCCTGTGATGGGTTCACTCTGACTGTGTCTCACTCTCTCTCCACTCTCGGTCTTTCTCCCTGTGATGGGTTCACTCTGACTGTGTCCCACTCTCGCTCTACTCTCGGTCTTTCTCCCTGTGATGGGTTCACTCTGACTGTGTCTCACTCTCGCTCTACTCTCGGTCTTTCTCCCTGTGATGGGTTCACTCTGACTGTGTCTCACTCTCTCTCTACTCTCCGTCTATCTGCCTGTGATGCTTTCACTCTGACTGTGTCTCACTCTCTCACTACTCTCGGTCTTTCTGCCTGTGATGCGTTCACTCTGACCGTGTCTCACTCTCGCTCTGCTCTCGGTCTTTCTCCCTGTGATGGGTTCACTCTGACTGTGTCTCACTCTCTCACTACTCTCGGTCTTTCTGCCTGTGATGCGTTCACTCTGACCGTGTCTCACTCTCGCTCTGCTCTCGGTCTTTCTCCCTGTGATGGGTTCACTCTGACTGTGTCTCACTCTCTCTCTACTCTCGGTCTTTCTGCCTGTGATGGGTTCACTCTGACTGTGTCTCACTCTCGCTCTGCTCTCGGTCTTTCTCCCTGTGATGGGTTCACTCTGACTGTGTCTCACTCTGGCTCTAATCTCGGGCTTTCTCCCTGTGATGGGTTCACTCTGACTGTGTCTCACTCTCTCTCTACTCTCGGTCTTTCTCCCTGTGATGGGTTCACTCTGACTGTGTCTCACTCTCTCTCCACTCTCGGTCTTTCTCCCTGTGATGGGTTCACTCTGACTGTGTCTCACTTATTCTCCACTCTCGGTCTTTCTCCCTGTGATGGGTTCACTCTGACTGTGTCTCACTCTCTCTCTACTCTCGGTCTTTCTCCCTGTGATGAGTTCACTCTGACTGTGTCTCACTTTCTCTCTGCTCTCGGTCTTTCTCCCTGTGATGGGTTCACTCTGACTGTGTCTCACTCTCTCTCCTCTCGGTCTTTCTCCCTGTGATGGGTTCACTCTGACTGTGTCTCACTCTCTCTCTACTCTCGGTCTTTCTCCCTGTGATGGGTTCACTCTGACTGTGTCTCACTCTCTCTCTACTCTCGGTCTTTCTCCCTGTGATGAGTTCACTCTGACTGTGTCTCACTTTCTCTCTGCTCTCGGTCTTTCTCCCTGTGATGGGTTCACTCTGACTGTGTCTCACTCTCTCTCCTCTCGGTCTTTCTCCCTGTGATGGGTTCACTCTGACTGTGTCTCACTCTCTCTACTCTCGGTCTTTCTCCCTGTGATGGGTTCACTCTGACTGTGTCTCACTCTCTCTCTACTCTCGGTCTTTCTCCCTGTGATGGGTTCACTCTGACTGTGTCTCACTCTCTCTCTACTCTCGGTCTTTCTCCCTGTGATGGGTTCACTCTGACTGTGTCTCACTCTCTCTCTACTCTCAGGCTTTCTCCCTGTGATGGGTTCACTCTGACTGTGTCTCACTCTCTCTCTACTCTCGGTCTTTCTCCCTGTGATGAGTTCACTCTGACTGTGTCTCACTCTCTCTCTGCTCTCGGTCTTTCTCGCTGTGATGGGTTCACTCTGACTGTGTCTCAGTCTCGCTCTACTCTCGGTCTTTCTGCCTGTGATGCGTTCACTCTGACTGTGTCTCACTCTCTCTCGAATCTCCGTCTTTCTCCCTGTGATGGGTTCACTCTGACTGTGTCTCACTCTCTCTCCACTCTCGGTCTTTCTCCCTGTGATGGGTTCACTCTGACTGTGTCTCACTCTCGCTCCACTCTCGGTCTTTCTCCCTGTGATGGGTTCACTCTGACTGTGTCTCACTCTCGCTCTACTCTCGGTCTTTCTCCCTGTGATGGGTTCACTCTGACTGTGTCTCACTCTCTCTCTACTCTCCGTCTATCTGCCTGTGATGCTTTCACTCTGACTGTGTCTCACTCTCTCACTACTCTCGGTCTTTCTGCCTGTGATGCGTTCACTCTGACTGTGTCTCACTCTCGCTCTGCTCTCGGTCTTTCTCCCTGTGATGGGTTCATTCTGACTGTGTCTCACTCTCTCTCTACTCTCGGTCTTTCTGCCTGTGATGGGTTCACTCTGACTGTGTCTCACTCTCGCTCTACTCTCGGTCTTTCTCCCTGTGATGGGTTCACTCTGACTGTGTCTCACTCTCTCTCTACTCTCCGTCTATCTGCCTGTGATGCTTTCACTCTGACTGTGTCTCACTCTCTCACTACTCTCGGTCTTTCTGCCTGTGATGCGTTCACTCTGACTGTGTCTCACTCTCGCTCTGCTCTCGGTCTTTCTCCCTGTGATGGGTTCACTCTGACTGTGTCTCACTCTCGCTCTACTCTAGGTCTTTCTCCATGTGATGAGTTCACTCTGATTGTGTCTCACTCTCGCTCTACTCTCAGGCTTTCTCCCTGTGATGGGTTCACTCTGACTGTGTCTCTCTCTCTCTCTCTACTCTTGGTCTTTCTCCCTGTGATGGGTTCACTCTGACTGTGTCTCACTCTGGCTCTAATCTCGGGCTTTCTCCCTGTGATGGGTTCACTCTGACTGTGTCTCACTCTCTCTCTACTCTCGGTCTTTCTCCCTGTGATGGGTTCACTCTGACTGTGTCTCACTCTCTCTCCACTCTCGGTCTTTCTCCCTGTGATGGGTTCACTCTGACTGTGTCTCACTTATTCTCCACTCTCGGTCTTTCTCCCTGTGATGGGTTCACTCTGACTGTGTCTCACTCTCTCTCTACTCTCGGTCTTTCTCCCTGTGATGAGTTCACTCTGACTGTGTCTCACTTTCTCTCTGCTCTCGGTCTTTCTCTCTGTGATGGGTTCAATCTGACTGTGTCTCACTCTCTCTCCTCTCGGTCTTTCTCCCTGTGATGGGTTCACTCTGACTGTGTCTCACTCTCTCTACTCTCGGTCTTTCTCCCTGTGATGGGTTCACTCTGACTGTGTCTCACTCTCTCTCTACTCTCGGTCTTTCTCCCTGTGATGGGTTCACTCTGACTGTGTCTCACTCTCTCTCTACTCTCGGTCTTTCTCCCTGTGATGGGTTCACTCTGACTGTGTCTCACTCTCTCTCTGCTCTCGGTCTTTCTCCCTGTGATGGGTTCACTCTGACTGTGTCTCAATCTCGCTCTACTCTCGGTCTTTCTGCCTGTGATGGGTTCACTCTGACTGTGTCTCACTCTCTCTCTACTCTCGGACTTTCTCCCTGTGATGGGTTCACTCTGACTGTGTTTCAGTCTTGCTCTGCTCTCGGTCTTTCTCCCTGTGATGGGTTCACTCTGATTGTGTCTCACTCTCGCTCTACTCTCGGTCTTTCTCCCTGTGATGGGTTCACTCTGACTGTGTCTCACTCTCTCTCTACTCTCAGGCTTTCTCCCTGTGATGGGTTCACTCTGACTGTGTCTCACTCTCTCTCCACTCTCGGTCTTTCTCCCTGTGATGAGTTCACTCTGACTGTGTCTCACTCTCTGTCTACTCTCCGTCTTTCTCCCTGTGATGGGTTCACTCTGACTGTGTCTCACTCTCTGTCCACTCTCAGGCTTTCTCCCTGTGATGGGTTCACTCTGACTGTGTCTCACTCTCTCTCTACTCTCGGTCTTTCTCCCTGTGATGAGTTCACTCTGACTGTGTCTCACTCTCTCTCTGCTCTCGGTCTTTCTCCCTGTGATGGGTTCACTCTGACTGTGTCTCACTCTCTCTCTACTCTCGGTCTTTCTCCCTGTGATGAGTTCACTCTGACTGTCTCTCACTCTCGCTCTGCTCTCGTTCTTTCTCCCTGTGATGGGTTCACTCTGACTTTGTCTCACTCTCTCTCTACTCTCGGTCTTTCTCCCTGTGATGAGTTCACTCTGACTGTGTCTCACTTTCTCTCTGCTCTCGGTCTTTCTCTCTGTGATGGGTTCAATCTGACTGTGTCTCACTCTCTCTCCTCTCGGTCTTTCTCCCTGTGATGGGTTCACTCTGACTGTGTCTCACTCTCTCTACTCTCGGTCTTTCTCCCTGTGATGGGTTCACTCTGACTGTGTCTCACTCTCTCTCTACTCTCGGTCTTTCTCCCTGTGATGGGTTCACTCTGACTGTGTCTCACTCTCTCTCTACTCTCGGTCTTTCTCCCTGTGATGGGTTCACTCTGACTGTGTCTCACTCTCTCTCTGCTCTCGGTCTTTCTCCCTGTGATGGGTTCACTCTGACTGTGTCTCAATCTCTCTCTACTCTCGGTCTTTCTGCCTGTGATGGGTTCACTCTGACTGTGTCTCACTCTCTCTCTACTCTCGGACTTTCTCCCTGTGATGGGTTCACTCTGACTGTGTTTCAGTCTTGCTCTGCTCTCGGTCTTTCTCCCTGTGATGGGTTCACTCTGATTGTGTCTCACTCTCGCTCTACTCTCGGTCTTTCTCCCTGTGATGGGTTCACTCTGACTGTGTCTCACTCTCTCTCTACTCTCAGGCTTTCTCCCTGTGATGGGTTCACTCTGACTGTGTCTCACTCTCTCTCCACTCTCGGTCTTTCTCCCTGTGATGAGTTCACTCTGACTGTGTCTCACTCTCTGTCTACTCTCCGTCTTTCTCCCTGTGATGGGTTCACTCTGACTGTGTCTCACTCTCTGTCCACTCTCAGGCTTTCTCCCTGTGATGGGTTCACTCTGACTGTGTCTCACTCTCTCTCTACTCTCGGTCTTTCTCCCTGTGATGAGTTCACTCTGACTGTGTCTCACTCTCTCTCTGCTCTCGGTCTTTCTCCCTGTGATGGGTTCACTCTGACTGTGTCTCACTCTCTCTCTACTCTCGGTCTTTCTCCCTGTGATGAGTTCACTCTGACTGTCTCTCACTCTCGCTCTGCTCTCGGTCTTTCTCCCTGTGATGGGTTCACTCTGACTTTGTCTCACTCTCTCTCCACTCTCGGTCTTTCTCCCTGTGATGGGTTCACTCTGACTGTGTCTCACTCTCTCTCTGCTCTCGGTCTTTCTCCCTGTGATGAGTTCACTCTGACTGTGTCTCACTCTCGCTCTGCTCTCGGTCTTTCTCCCTGTGATGAGTTCACTCTGACTGTGTCTCACTCTCTCTCTACTCTCGGTCTTTCTCGCTGTGATGGGTTCACTCTGACTGTGTCTCACTCTCTCACTACTCTCGGTCTTTCTGCCTGTGATGCGTTCACTCTGACTGTGTCTCACTCTCGCTCTGCTCTCGGTCTTTCTCCCTGTGATGGGTTCACTCTGACTGTGTCTCACTCTCTCTCCACTCTCGGTCTTTCTCCCTGTGATGCGTTCACTCTGACTGTGTCTCACTCTCGCTCTGCTCTCGGTCTTTCTCCCTGTGATGGGTTCACTCTGACTGTGTCTCACTCTCGCTCTACTCTTGGTCTTTCTCCCTGTGATGAGTTCACTCTGATTGTGTCTCACTCTCGCTCTACTCTCAGGCTTTCTCCCTGTGATGGGTTCACTCTGACTGTGTCTCACTCTCTCTCTACTCTTGGTCTTTCTCCCTGTGATGGGTTCACTCTGACTGTGTCTCACTCTGGCTCTAATCTCGGGCTTTCTCCCTGTGATGGGTTCACTCTGACTGTGTCTCACTCTCTCTCTACTCTCGGTCTTTCTCCCTGTGATGGGTTCACTCTGACTGTGTCTCACTCTCTCTCCACTCTCGGTCTTTCTCCCTGTGATGGGTTCACTCTGACTGTGTCTCACTCTCTCTCTACTCTCGGTCTTTCTCCCTGTGATGGGTTACTCTGACTGTGTCTCACTTATTCTCCACTCTCGGTCTTTCTCCCTGTGATGGGTTCACTCTGACTGTGTCTCACTCTCTCTCTACTCTCGGTCTTTCTCCCTGTGATGAGTTCACTCTGACTGTGTCTCACTCTCTCTCTGCTCTCGGTCTTTCTCTCTGTGATGGGTTCACTCTGACTGTGTCTCAATCTCTCTCCTCTCGGTCTTTCTCCCTGTGATGGGTTCACTCTGACTGTGTCTCACTCTCTCTACTCTCGGTCTTTCTCCCTGTGATGGGTTCACTCTGACTGTGTCTCACTCTCTCTCTACTCTCGGTCTTTCTCCCTGTGATGGGTTCACTCTGACTGTGTCTCACTCTCTCTCTACTCTCGGTCTTTCTCCCTGTGATGGGTTCACTCTGACTGTGTCTCACTCTCTCTCTACTCTCGGTCTTTCTCCCTGTGATGGGTTCACTCTGACTGTGTCTCAGTCTTGCTCTGCTCTCGGTCTTTCTCACTGTGATGGGTTCACTCTGACTGTGTCTCACTCTCTCTCTGCTCTCGGTTTTTCTCCCTGTGATGGGTTCACTCTGACTGTGTCTCACTCTCTCTCTACTCTCGTTTTTTCTCCCTGTGATGGGTTCACTCTGACTGTGTCTCACTCTCTACTCTCGGTCTTTCTCCCTGTGATGGGTTCACTCTGACTGTGTCTCACTCTCTCTCTACTCTCGGTCTTTCTCCCTGTGATGGGTTCACTCTGACTGTGTCTCACTCTCTCTCCACTCTCGGTCTTTCTGCCTGTGATGGGTTCACTCTGACTGTGTCTCACTCTCTCTCTCCTCTCGGTCTTTCTCCCTGTGATGAGTTCACTCTGACTGTGTCTCACTCTCTCTCTACTCTCGGTCTTTCTCCCTGTGATGGGTTCACTCTGACTGTGTCTCAGTCTTGCTCTGCTCTCCGTCTTTCTCCCTGTGATGGGTTCACTCTGACTGTGTCTCACTCTCTCTCTGCTCTCGGTTTTTCTCCCTGTGATGGGTTCACTCTGACTGTGTCTCACTCTCTCTCTGCTCTCGTTTTTTCTCCCTGTGATGGGTTCACTCTGACTGTGTCTCACTCTCTCTCTACTCTCGGTCTTTCTCCCTGTGATGGGTTCACTCTGACTGTGTCTCACTCATTCTCCACTCTCGATCTTACTGCCCTTGATGAGTTGACTCTGACTGTGTCTCACTCTCTCTCTAATCTCGAGCTTACTGCCCTTGATGAGTTGACTCTGACTGTGTCTCACTCTCTCTCTAATCTCGAGCTTACTGCCCTTGATGAGTTCACTCTGACTCTGTCTCACTCTCACTCTACTCTCGTTTTTTCTGCCTGTGATGCATTCACTCTGACTGTGTCTCACTCTCTCTCTACTCTCCGGCTTTCTCCCTGTGATGAGTTCACTCTGACTGTGTCTCACTCTCTCTCTGCTCTCGGTCTTTCTCCCTGTGATGGGTTCACTCTGACTGTGTCTCACTCTCTCTCTACTCTCGGGCTTTCTGCCTGTGATGAGTTCACTCTGACTTTTTTATTCGTTCATGGGATGTGGGCGTCGCTGGTGAGGCCGGCATTTATTGCCCATCCCTAATTGCCCTTGAGAAGGTGGTGGTGAGCCGCCTTCTTGAACCGCTGCAGTCCGTGTGGTGAAGGTTCTCCCACAGTGCTGTTAGGAAGGGAGTTCCAGGATTTTGACCCAGCGACGATGGAGGAACGGTGATATATTTCCAAGTCGGGATGGTGTGTGACTTGGAGGGGAACGTGCAGGTGGTGTTGTTCCCATGTACCTGCTGCCCTTGTCCTTCTAGGTGGTAGAGGTCGCGGGTTTGGGAGGTGCTGTCGAAGAAGCCTTGGCGAGTTGCTGCAGTGCATCCTGTGGATGGTACACACTGCAGCCACAGTGCGCCGGTGGTGAAGGGAGTGAATGTTCAGGGTGGTGGATGGGGTGCCAATCAAGCGGGCTGCTTTGTCCTGGATGGTGTCGAGCTTCTTGAGTGTTGTTGGAGCTGCACTCATCCAGGCAAGCGGAGAGTATTCCATCACACTCCTGACTTGTGCCTTGTAGATGGTGGAAAGGCTTTGGGGAGTCAGGAGGTGAGTCACTCGCCGCAGAATACCCAGCCTCTGACCTGCTCTCGTAGCCACAGTATTTATATGGCTGGTCCCGTTCAGTTTCTGGTCAATGGTGACCCCCAGGATGTTGATGGTGGGGGATTCGGCGATGGTAATGCCGTTGAATGTCAAGGGGAGGTGGTTAGACTCTCTCTTGTTGGAGATGGTCATTGCCTGGCACTTGTCTGGCGCAAATGTTACTCGCCACTTATGAGCCCAAGCCTGGATATTGTCCAGGTCTTGCTGCATGCGGGCTCGGACTGCTTCATTATTTGAGGGGTTGCGAATGGAACTGAACACTGTGCAATCATCAGCGAACATCCCCATTTCTGACCTTATGATGGAGGGAAGGTCATTGATGAAGCAGCTGAAGATGGTTGGGCCTAAGACACTGCCCTGAGGAACTCCTGCAGCAATGCCCTGGGGCTGAGATGATTGGCCTCCAATAACCACTACCATCTTCCTTTGTGCTAGGTATGACTCCAGCCACTGGAGAGTTTTCCCCCTGATTCCCATTGACTTCAATTTTACTAGGGCTCCTTGGTGCCACACTCGGTCAAATGTTGCCTTGATGTCAAGGGCAGTCACTCTCACCTCACCTCTGGAATTCAGCTCTTTTGTCCATGTTTGGACCATGGCTGTAATGAGGTCTGGAGCCGAGTGGTCCTGGTGGAACCCAAACTGAGCATCGGTGAGCAGGTTATTGGTGAGTAAGTGCCACTTGATAGCACTGTCGACGACACCTTCCATCACTTTGCTGATGATTGAGTTCACTCTGACTGTGTCTCACTCTCTCACTACTCTCGTACTTTCTGCCTGTGATGAGTTCACTCTGACTGTGTCTCACTCTCTCTCTACTCTCGGTCTTTCTCCCTGTGATGGGTTCACTCTGACTGTGTCTCACTCTCGCTCTACTCTCGGTCTTTCTGCCTGTGATGGGTTCACTCTGACTCTGTCTCACTCTCTCTCTCCTCTCGGTCTTTCTCCCTGTGATGAGTTCACTCTGACTGTGTCTCACTCTCTCTCTACTCTCGGTCTTTCTCCCTGTGATGGGTTCACTCTGACTGTGTCTCACTCTCTCTCTCCTCTCGGTCTTTCTCCCTGTGATGAGTTCACTCTGACTGTGTCTCACTCTCTCTCTGCTCTCGGTCTTTCTCCCTGTGATGGGTTCACTCTGACTGTGTCTCACTCTCTCTCTACTCTCGGTCTTTCTCCCTGTGATGGGTTCACTCTGACTGTGTCTCACTCTCTCTCTACTCTCGGTCTTTCTGCCTGTGATGGGTTCACTCTGACTGTGTCTCACTCTCTCTCTACTCTCGGTCTTTCTCCCTGTGATGGGTTCACTCTGACTGTGTCTCACTCTCTCTCTACTCTCGGTCTTTCTCCCAGTGATGGGTTCACTCTGACTGTGTCTCACTCTCTCTCTACTCTCGGTCTTTCTGCCTGTGATGGGTTCACTCTGACTGTGTCTCACTCTCTCTCTACTCTCAGTCTTTCTCCCTGTGATGAGTTCACTCTGACTGTGTCTCACTCTCTCTCCAATGTCTGACTTTCTGCCGATGTTTTTTTAAAGTGAATTGATATTCTGTCGCCCAATGCTGGGATTTGAACTCGCACTCTCTGGATTATTATTCCAGGTATCTGGATCACTCGTCCAATCACAACCACTACACTACCTGAACCCTCAAATTGGCATGATTAGGTGTAATAACAAATGAAATCGGCATGAAATGTTGTAGTTTTGCAGGTGAGATCAGTGTGGAGACACTGGGCAGTAATTGAATAACTTGCACTGCAGTTTGCACCCTGAGGGGAGAATGATTTCATTCGATTGTGCTCAGCAGGTTGGAGTAGCTGAACTGGTACACGACAATCATCACCTCCTGATAAATGATCGTTCGGCAGACCAATCCATGTCACACAAGAGTAGAAGGAAGGGTCAAAGATTAGTCTGTGTGTCTCTTTCTCTCTGAAGGTCAGCCGAAAAGAGGCACTGAGAGATCTCAGTCTGCTCAGTCAGGGAGAGGCTGAACTATGAACATCATCAGGCAGTAAAAGTAACAGTCCTGGGGACAGTACAGGTCTGGGGAGAGTACAGTACAGGTCCTGGGGACAGTACAGTACAGGTCCTGGGGACAGTACAGTACAGGTCCTCGGGACAGTACAGTACAGGTCCTGGGGACAGTACAGTACAGGTCCTGGGGACAGTACAGTACAGGTCCTGGGGACAGTACAGTACAGGTCCTGGGGACAGTACAGTACAGGTCCTGGGGACAGTACAGTACAGGTCCTGGGGACAGTACAGTACAGGTCCTGGGGACAGTACAGTACAGGTCCTGGGGACAGTACAGTACAGGTCCTGGGGACAGTACAGTACAGGTCCTGGGGACAGTACAGTACAGGTCCTGGGGACAGTACAGTACAGGTCCTCGGGACAGTACAGTACAGGTCCTGGGGACAGTACAGTACAGGTCCTGGGGACAGTACAGTACAGGTCCTGGGGACAGTACAGTACAGGTCCTGGGGACAGTACAGTACAGGTCCTGGGGACAGTACAGTACAGGTCCTGGGGACAGTACAGTACAGGTCCTCGGGACAGTACAGTACAGGTCCTGGGGATGACGATCCGGATTCTTTCCCCTCAGTCTGGTTCAGTAATAACTGAAGTCGAATACATTTTAAAGTTCAGCACAACTTTAATAGCAGGGTTCTTAGTCTGCAGCATTGATTTGGACTCCTGATAGAGTCCCTCTATGCTGGCAGAGCAAGAACAACAACATACAGAAGTCCACACGTTTTTATACAAATCAATAGGGTTGGAACATACTTAACGAGGGTCAACACCAATCATAAGCCGGGCATAGGTTGCCATGCGAGGTTACATTATTTCCAACCAATCATAAATCGTCCATGTGCTGATCATGCTGCTGTTAGACATCAAAGGGGATAACTTCCTCACTTTCCAACTTGGAATGTTCTTCCCTGTTCCTTCTGTTCCTTATCTCCCAACCTGGAATGTCTTTCAACTTTGGCTAAGCTCGTTCCCTATATTGATCTGCCATAAACATGGAGACATTCAGACCAGTCCTTGACTCACATCAAAGACCTATCATTGATAAGACAATGCAGGCCTGCTGACTAAGCAAACATATGGCCCAGCAGGAGGGCCAGGCCACTTGTATCAATCTCAGTTACTAACTAATTAACCCTTTCTAACCATTTTGCATTCTGCTTCTTTGCCACGTAGACATTTTAATATTTTACTAAAACTGACCACGTAGGGATTCTCATTCCCCCCTTTTATCATTTTATGATAACCAATTATTACGGTGCTCACTGGTTCTGCAGCGCAGCAACATTTAAGTAAGCAATAAACTATAAGAATTATAACAATGAATATGACTAGCCCTTGAACTAGAGAAGTCCCAATAGAACACAGACATGTTTCATCAATACGCCTTTGTATCTTATCTGTTCTCAGGAACAGACTCCTTCTAAACATCTCTCAAGTAAGCTGCGAATGTCCTTGGTCAGCTAAACCTATTCATGTTAGTTTGAAAAGGCTAACATAGTCAAATATCCCATGGTGCTTTATATTTTGTTTCCAGCCTAACTAGACTGAATGGTACCTTTTAGACCATTTTACACCTGTGAATTGGTGCCCTCCCCATTATATCCCTTAATCCAAATTCTCCCTACAATATCCCGTTAGATGCTGTACCTCATCTTAACCAGGTTCCCTTCGTGTTGGCCACCAGTCCGGGTGGAAGAGAGGCAGAGCATCTGATAATCCTATCAAACTATAATTGTCTTCCCTTTTACATGCACCTTACCCCAGCGGGTGCTACTCCCGGTACCATTAAGATGTGTTCTTAGTTGAAACCACAGAGACAATGGGGACATTCTCACCCAGGCTCTGTTTTACTATCTTTGCCAAACCCTTCATCCTCTACTTACATTTATTACATGCAATGAAAATCAAGAAGCACATTACAACAAACTGCACTACGACTAATACATATGAAACTAATCTAATCCAAAGATGGACCTGTATATTCAGTCCCAAATTCCAGAGGTCATTTCACCAGGTGGTGACTTTAATTTGGTCAATGTCATGCTTAATGTTGTTATTGTCCTGTTGTAGGTTATAACAAACCTTCTGGGAGAGGCGTATCTCCATTCGCAATGCTTTCAAATATTTAGACAACAGGGGTGTCAGATACCCAAATGTGTCCTGATATGCTTTGAAGTCCTTTCTGACATTCTCAGAAACTTGTAAGGTGGTGAGGTTATGCCGATGTATCTCTACCAGTTCCTCGGGTCCAATCCGAACCAGGACTTCAGAAATGGAGTAGAATTCTGGACTTAAAATATCACAAGTTAGATTGGCATATTTAAACGTTTTCAAATTAGTTGTAACACAGTATTCGCCCTCTCCGGCATATACCACTTAAGTGGGTTTTAGATCCGCCTCTAGGGCCTCCATGGTCCAGTTAATATCCGGATTGGTACCGGTATTATTAAACCCACACTGTGCTTCTGGGCTGTGTCCAACACTATGTGGACACACAGTGACAGCATGTCTAGTAACACATCCCTTTAATTTTGTTCCAGCCAATCAGCTTAAATCTACGTCCTCTAGTTCTTGAACCCTCTGCTAGGGGAAACAGGTACTTCCTGTCTACTTTATCTGGGCCCCTCATAATCTTGTAATTTTGTATCCATCGTGCGGATATCTTCTAAATATTGTTTCTCCCAATTTTATTGTTAACTGATGGGAACCTAACCCTGAATTTTGGAAATCCAAATTACTGTGTCCCTCTTTACTTTAATTTCAGTCCTTTTGATTGATACCAGTGTTTCCTGACTGTTTCATTAATTAGTTGGTTTCTCTATGGACCATGTGTCATTGCCTTGTTTAAAAGGATTTCTCACTCGCCTGGACCACATTAACCATTTTCCTGTTGTGCTGTTGTCAAGTAACTGAGCCCGTCTGAGACTCATTCTTCAATGTATCTTCTTCATGTATCTCCGCATACTAGCAGCATCTCATAGGAATGAGCTTAGTGTTCTTGGATATTAACTTTCTGCTGGCCAGTCTCTTCTTCCTCATGGTATTTCCGAACATTTTCCATGGCACACATCATATGTCCTGTAGGATTCAGTCCTGTAAAAGCAACTGGTTTGTTTAAAGAGTGGTTGCAATAGCTCACCAGGCCATAGGCCTTTGTAATCATGTTCTTCATCCTGATCTCCGTTTCAGATGATGGCAACATACATTTGTATCTTTTATGTCCACTGTAGCCATTCTTAGGTTTTCAGGTTATCTTATCAAAAAGATCAGGGGTGTCTAGAGTGCTTATCTCCCCCTGCATGGTCCCGATGTCAGGGTCGTGGCCAGGCTTTGAGTGTAGTTTTCTCATTATTAAACCCACACTTTATAAGAACCAGAATTCAATAGGTCACTTAACCTCAATAACTCCAATGTTAATTCGGCAGTATCAGAATTAAACACACGACAAGACAGATACATTACACAAAGGAAGAAAACACACAAGACACAGTAAGAAGGGGGCGTAGCCCACAACACCGACAAAAAAAACACTGATCAAGACAGGCTTTTTAAAGGGACAGTACACTTAAACAACAAAACCTTTCTTTTTTGGGTCTCTGTCTTTTAAACATTTGTCTAGTCACTTAATTCTATCCATATTTTTTACAGTACTGTCTCCATAAAGCAATTAGTTCTTTGGCTGAGGTACCTCTGTTATTTTTCCAAATTAATTCCTGAGCCTTTTTTTCCCGGCATCTAAGTTTTACCAATAGTTCCTGTTTATAGCCAATCACCAGGAACTTAAACCCTGACTACCCTCAGTGATATTAACCACTGACCTACCGCTTACAAGTTATCCCCTCAGTGATATTCGACCACTGACCTCTTCCTGCTATTTCTGTGTATTCGCCAGACTGACCTGAATCTTGTAAGGACGCACACGAGTGTTAGCGATTGGACGATTCGTCGTCAGACTGACGGATTGGAGGAAAACCGACGTAGTAAATTAAGACTACTTACATCGGGGCGCCATTTCCTTCCTCCGTGTCTGAGATAATCCGCCTCTTACTCCGCGAACTCTCGGTGAACGACCGTTAAGATCCCACCGCTGCCACCAAATGACGATCCGGATTCTTTCCCCTCAGTCTGGTTCAGTAATAACTGAAGTCGAATACATTTTAAAGTTCAGCACAACTTTAATAGCAGGGTTCTTAGTCTGCAGCATTGATTTGGACTCCTGATAGAGTCCCTCTATGCTGGCAGAGCAAGAACAACAACATACAGAAGTCCACACGTTTTTATACAAATCAATAGGGTTGGAACATACTTAACGAGGGTCAACACCAATCATAAGCCGGGCATAGGTTGCCATGCGAGGTTACATTATTTCCAACCAATCATAAATCGTCCATGTGCTGATCATGCTGCTGTTAGACATCAAAGGGGATAACTTCCTCACTTTCCAACTTGGAATGTTCTTCCCTGTTCCTTCTGTTCCTTATCTCCCAACCTGGAATGTCTTTCAACTTTGGCTAAGCTCGTTCCCTATATTGATCTGCCATAAACATGGAGACATTCAGACCAGTCCTTGACTCACATCAAAGACCTATCATTGATAAGACAATGCAGGCCTGCTGACTAAGCAAACATATGGCCCAGCAGGAGGGCCAGGCCACTTGTATCAATCTCAGTTACTAACTAATTAACCCTTTCTAACCATTTTGCATTCTGCTTCTTTGCCACGTAGACATTTTAATATTTTACTAAAACTGACCACGTAGGGATTCTCAGGGACAGTACAGTACAGGTCCTGGGGACAGTACAGTACAGGTCCTGGGGACAGTACAGTACAGGTCCTGGGGACAGTACAGTACAGGTCCTGGGGACAGTACAGTACAGGTCCTGGGGACAGTACAGTACAGGTCCTGGGGACAGTACAGTACAGGTCCTCGGGACAGTACAGTACAGGTCCTCGGGACAGTACAGTACAGGTCCTGGGGACAGTACAGTACAGGTCCTGGGGACAGTACAGGTCCTGGGGACAGTACAGGTCCTGGGGACAGTACAGGTCCTGCGGACAGTACAGGTCCTGGGGACAGTACAGCACAGGTCCTGGGGACAGTACAGGTACTGGGGACAGTACAGTACAGGTCCTGGGGACAGTACAGGTCCTGGGGACAGTACAGTACAGGTCCTGGGGACAGTACAGGTCCTGGGGACAGTACAGGTCCTGGGGACAGTACAGTACAGGTCCTGGGGACAGCACAGTACAGGTCCTGGGGACAGTACAGTACAGGTCCTGGGGACAGTACAGTACAGGTCCTGGGGACAGTACAGTACAGGTCCTGGGGACAGTACAGTACAGGTCCTGGGTACAGTACAGTACAGATCCTGGGGACAGTACAGTACAGGTCCTGGGGACAGTACAGCACAGGTCCTGGGTACAGTACAGTACAGATCCTGGGGACAGTACAGTACAGGTCCTGGGGACAGTACAGTACAGGTCCTGGGGACAGTACAGGTCCTGGGGACAGTACAGTACAGGTCCTGGGGACAGTACAGTACAGGTCCTGGGGACAGTACAGGTCCTGGGGACAGTACAGTACAGGTCCTGGGTACAGTACAGTACAGATCCTGGGGACAGTACAGGTCCTGGGGACAGTACAGTACAGGTCCTGGGGACAGTACAGGTCCTGGGGACAGTACAGTACAGGTCCTGGGGACAGTACAGGTCCTGGGGACAGTACAGCACAGTCCTGGGGACAGTACAGGTCCTGGGGACAGTACAGGTCCTGGGGACAGTACAGGTCCTGGGGACAGTACAGCACAGTCCTGGGGACAGTACAGGTCCTGGGGACAGTATAGGTCCTGGGGACAGTACATAGAATCATAGAATCATAGAAGTTACAACATGGAAACAGGCCCTTCGGCCCATCATGTCCATGTCGCCCAGTTTATACCACTAAGCTAGTCCCAATTGCCTGCACTTGGCCCATATCCCTCTATACCCATCTTACCCATGTAACTGTCCAAATGCTTTTTAAAAGACAAAATTGTACCCGCCTCTACTACTGCCTCTGGCAGCTCGTTCCAGACACTCACCACCCTTTGAGTGAAAAAATTGCCCCTCTGGACCCTTTTGTATCTCTCCCCTCTCACCTTAAATCTGTGCCCCCTCGTTATAGACTCCCCTACCTTTGGGAAAAGATTTTGACTATCGACCTTATCTATGCCCCTCATTATTTTATAGACTTCTATAAGATCACCCCTTAACCTCCTACTCTCCAGGGAAAAAAGTCACAGTCTGTCTAACCTCTCCCTGTCCCCAGACCTGTACAGCACAGGTCCTGGGGACAGTACAGGACAGGTCCTGGGGACAGTACAGGTCTGGGGACAGTACAGTACAGGTCCTGGGGACAGTACAGATCTGGGGACAGTACAGGTCCTGGGGACAGGACAGCACAGGTCTAGGGACAGTACAGGTCTGGGGACAGTACAGTACAGGTCTGGGGACAGTACAGGTCCTGGGGACAGTACAGTACAGGTCCTGGGGACGGTACAGTACAGGTCCTGGGGACAGCACAGAACAGGTCCTGGGGACAGTACAGTACAGGTCCTGGGGACAGCACAGAACAGGTCCTGGGGACAGTACAGTACAGGTCCTGGGGACAGTACAGGTCTGAGGACAGTACAGTACAGGTCCTGGGGACAGTACAGTACAGGTCCTGGGGACAGCACAGAACAGGTCCTGGGGACAGTACAGTACAGGTCCTGGGGACAGTACAGGTCTGGGGACAGTACAGTACAGGTCCTGGGGACAGTACAGTACAGGTCCTGGGGACAGTACAGTACAGGTCCTGGGGACAGTACAGGTCCTGGGGACAGTACAGGTCCTCGGGACAGTACAGTACAGGTCCTGGGGACAGTACAGGTCCTGGGGACAGTACAGGTCCTGGGGACAGTACAGTACAGGTCCTGGGGACAGTACAGTACAGGTCCTGGGGACAGTACAGGTCCTGGGGACAGTACAGTACAGGTCCTGGGGACAGTACAGTACAAGTCCTGGGGACAGCACAGTACAGGTCCTGGGGACAGTACAGGTCCTCGGGACAGTACAGTACAGGTCCTGGGGACAGTACAGGTCCTGGGGACAGTACAGTACAGGTCCTGGGGACAGTACAGGTCCTGGGGACAGTACAGTACAGGTCCTGGGGACAGTACAGGTCCTGGGGACAGTACAGTACAGGTCCTGGGGACAGTACAGGTCCTGGGGACAGCACAGTACAGGTCCTGGGGACAGTACAGTACAGGTCCTGGGGACAGTACAGTACAGGTCCTGGGGACAGCACAGTACAGGTCCTGGGGACAGCACAGAACAGGTCCTGGGGACAGTACAGTACAGGTCCTGGGGACAGTACAGGTCTGGGGACAGTACAGTACAGGTCCTGGGGACAGTACAGTACAGGTCCTGGGGACAGTACAGTACAGGTCCTGGGGACAGTACAGGTCCTGGGGACAGTACAGGTCCTCGGGACAGTACAGTACAGGTCCTGGGGACAGTACAGGTCCTGGGGACAGTACAGGTCCTGGGGACAGTACAGTACAGGTCCTGGGGGCAGTACAGGTCCTGGGGACAGCACAGTACAGGTCCTGGGGACAGTACAGTACAGGTCCTGGGGACAGTACAGTACAGGTCCTGGGGACAGCACAGTACAGGTCCTGGGGACAGTACAGGTCCTGGGGACAGTACAGTATAGGTCCTGGGGACAGTACAGTACAGATCCTGGGGACAGTACAGTACAGGTCCTGGGGACAGCACAGTACAGGTCCTGGGGACAGTACAGGTCCTGGGGACAGCACAGTACAGATCCTGGGGACAGTACAGTACAGGTCCTGGGGACAGTACAGTACAGGTCCTCGGGACAGTACAGTACAGGTCCTGGGGACAGTACAGTACAGGTACTGGGGACAGTACAGGTCCTGCGGACAGTTCAGGTCCTGGGGACAGTACAGGTCCTGGGGACAGCACAGAACAGGTCCTGGGGACAGTACAGGTCCTGGGGACAGTACAGGTACTGGGGACAGTACAGGTCCTGGGGACAGCACAGAACAGGTCCTGGGGACAGCACAGGTCCTGGGGACAGTACAGGTACTGGGGACAGTACAGGTCCTGGGGACAGCACAGAACAGGTCCTGGGGACAGTACAGGTCCTGGGGACAGCACAGAACAGGTCCTGGGGACAGCACAGGTACTGGGGACAGTACAGGTCCTGGGGACAGCACAGAACAGGTCCTGGGGACAGCACAGGTACTGGGGACAGTACAGGTCCTGGGGACAGCACAGAACAGGTCCTGGGGACAGTACAGTACAGGTCCTGGGGACAGTACAGTACAGGTCCTGGGGACAGTACAGGTCCTGGGGACAGTACAGGTGCTGGGGACAGTACAGTACAGGTCCTGGGGACAGTACAGGTCCTGGGGACAGTACAGGTCCTGGGGACAGTACAGTACAGGTCCTGGGGACAGCACAGTACAGGTCCTGGGGACAGTACAGGTCCTGGGGACAGTACAGGTCCTGGGGACAGTACAGGTCCTGGGGACAGTACAGTACAGGTCCTGGGGACAGTACAGGTCCTGGGGACAGTACAGTACAGGTCCTGGGGACAGTACAGTACAGGTCCTGGGGACAGTACAGGTCCTGGGGACAGTACAGTACAGGTCCTGGGGACAGTACAGGTCCTGGGGACAGTACAGGTCCTGCGGACAGTACAGTACAGGTCCTGGGGACAGTACAGTACAGGTCCTGGGGACAGTACAGTACAGGTCCTGGGGACAGTACAGTACAGGTCCTGGGGACAGTACAGTACAGGTCCTGGGGACAGTACAGTACAGGTCCTGGGGACAGTACACGTCCTGGGGACAGTCCAGTACAGGTTCTGGGGACAGTCCAGTACAGGTCCTGGGGACAGTACAGTACAGGTCCTGGGGACAGTACAGGTCCTGGGGACAGTACAGGTCCTGGGGACAGTACAGTACAGGTCCTGGGGACAGTACAGGTCCTGGGGACAGTACAGTACAGGTCCTGGGTACAGTACAGTACAGGTCCTGGGGACAGTACAGTACAGGTCCTGGGGACAGTACAGGTCCTCGGGACAGTACAGTACAGGTCCTGGGGACAGTACAGTACAGGTCTGGGGACAGTACAGTACAGGTCCTGGGGACAGTACAGTACAGGTCCTGGGGACAGTACAGGTCCTGGGGACAGTACACGTCTGGGGACAGTACAGGTACTGGGGACAGTACAGGTCCTGCGGACAGTACACGTCCTGTGGACAGTACAGTACAGGTCCTGGGGACAGTACAGTACAGATCCTGGGGACAGTACAGGTCCTGTGGACAGTACAGTACAGGTCCTGGGGACAGTACAGTACAGGTCCTGGGGACAGTACAGTACAGGTCCTGGGGACAGTACAGGTCCTGGGGACAGTACAGTACAGGTCCTGGGGACAGTACAGTACAGGTCCTGGGGACAGTACAGTACAGGTCCTGGGGACAGTACAGTACAGGTCCTGGGGACAGTACAGTACAGGTCCTGGGGACAGTACAGGTCCTGGGGACAGTACAGTACAGGTCCTGGGGACAGTACAGTACAGGTCCTGGGGACAGTACAGTACAGGTCCTGGGGACAGTACAGTACAGGTCCTGGGGACAGTACAGTACAGGTCCTGGGGACAGTACAGCACAGGTCCTGGGGACAGTACAGGTACTGGGGACAGTACAGTACAGGTCCTGGGGACAGTACAGGTCCTGGGGACAGTACAGTACAGGTCCTGGGGACAGTACAGGTCCTGGGGACAGTACAGGTCCTGGGGACAGTACAGTACAGGTCCTGGGGACAGCACAGTACAGGTCCTGGGGACAGTACAGTACAGGTCCTGGGGACAGTACAGTACAGGTCCTGGGGACAGTACAGTACAGGTCCTGGGGACAGTACAGTACAGGTCCTGGGTACAGTACAGTACAGATCCTGGGGACAGTACAGTACAGGTCCTGGGGACAGTACAGCACAGGTCCTGGGTACAGTACAGTACAGATCCTGGGGACAGTACAGTACAGGTCCTGGGGACAGTACAGTACAGGTCCTGGGGACAGTACAGGTCCTGGGGACAGTACAGTACAGGTCCTGGGGACAGTACAGTACAGGTCCTGGGGACAGTACAGGTCCTGGGGACAGTACAGTACAGGTCCTGGGTACAGTACAGTACAGATCCTGGGGACAGTACAGGTCCTGGGGACAGTACAGTACAGGTCCTGGGGACAGTACAGGTCCTGGGGACAGTACAGGTCCTGGGGACAGTACAGTACAGGTCCTGGGGACAGTACAGGTCCTGGGGACAGTACAGCACAGTCCTGGGGACAGTACAGGTCCTGGGGACAGTACAGGTCCTGGGGACAGTACAGGTCCTGGGGACAGTACAGCACAGTCCTGGGGACAGTACAGGTCCTGGGGACAGTATAGGTCCTGGGGACAGTACATAGAATCATAGAATCATAGAAGTTACAACATGGAAACAGGCCCTTCGGCCCATCATGTCCATGTCGCCCAGTTTATACCACTAAGCTAGTCCCAATTGCCTGCACTTGGCCCATATCCCTCTATACCCATCTTACCCATGTAACTGTCCAAATGCTTTTTAAAAGACAAAATTGTACCCGCCTCTACTACTGCCTCTGGCAGCTCGTTCCAGACACTCACCACCCTTTGAGTGAAAAAATTGCCCCTCTGGACCCTTTTGTATCTCTCCCCTCTCACCTTAAATCTGTGCCCCCTCGTTATAGACTCCCCTACCTTTGGGAAAAGATTTTGACTATCGACCTTATCTATGCCCCTCATTATTTTATAGACTTCTATAAGATCACCCCTTAACCTCCTACTCTCCAGGGAAAAAAGTCACAGTCTGTCTAACCTCTCCCTGTCCCCAGACCTGTACAGCACAGGTCCTGGGGACAGTACAGGACAGGTCCTGGGGACAGTACAGGTCTGGGGACAGTACAGTACAGGTCCTGGGGACAGTACAGATCTGGGGACAGTACAGGTCCTGGGGACAGGACAGCACAGGTCTAGGGACAGTACAGGTCTGGGGACAGTACAGTACAGGTCTGGGGACAGTACAGGTCCTGGGGACAGTACAGTACAGGTCCTGGGGACGGTACAGTACAGGTCCTGGGGACAGCACAGAACAGGTCCTGGGGACAGTACAGTACAGGTCCTGGGGACAGCACAGAACAGGTCCTGGGGACAGTACAGTACAGGTCCTGGGGACAGTACAGGTCTGAGGACAGTACAGTACAGGTCCTGGGGACAGTACAGTACAGGTCCTGGGGACAGCACAGAACAGGTCCTGGGGACAGTACAGTACAGGTCCTGGGGACAGTACAGGTCTGGGGACAGTACAGTACAGGTCCTGGGGACAGTACAGTACAGGTCCTGGGGACAGTACAGTACAGGTCCTGGGGACAGTACAGGTCCTGGGGACAGTACAGGTCCTCGGGACAGTACAGTACAGGTCCTGGGGACAGTACAGGTCCTGGGGACAGTACAGGTCCTGGGGACAGTACAGTACAGGTCCTGGGGACAGTACAGTACAGGTCCTGGGGACAGTACAGGTCCTGGGGACAGTACAGTACAGGTCCTGGGGACAGTACAGTACAAGTCCTGGGGACAGCACAGTACAGGTCCTGGGGACAGTACAGGTCCTCGGGACAGTACAGTACAGGTCCTGGGGACAGTACAGGTCCTGGGGACAGTACAGTACAGGTCCTGGGGACAGTACAGGTCCTGGGGACAGTACAGTACAGGTCCTGGGGACAGTACAGGTCCTGGGGACAGTACAGTACAGGTCCTGGGGACAGTACAGGTCCTGGGGACAGCACAGTACAGGTCCTGGGGACAGTACAGTACAGGTCCTGGGGACAGTACAGTACAGGTCCTGGGGACAGTACAGTACAGGTCCTGGGGACAGCACAGTACAGGTCCTGGGGACAGCACAGAACAGGTCCTGGGGACAGTACAGTACAGGTCCTGGGGACAGTACAGGTCTGGGGACAGTACAGTACAGGTCCTGGGGACAGTACAGTACAGGTCCTGGGGACAGTACAGTACAGGTCCTGGGGACAGTACAGGTCCTGGGGACAGTACAGGTCCTCGGGACAGTACAGTACAGGTCCTGGGGACAGTACAGGTCCTGGGGACAGTACAGGTCCTGGGGACAGTACAGTACAGGTCCTGGGGGCAGTACAGGTCCTGGGGACAGCACAGTACAGGTCCTGGGGACAGTACAGTACAGGTCCTGGGGACAGTACAGTACAGGTCCTGGGGACAGCACAGTACAGGTCCTGGGGACAGTACAGGTCCTGGGGACAGTACAGTATAGGTCCTGGGGACAGTACAGTACAGATCCTGGGGACAGTACAGTACAGGTCCTGGGGACAGCACAGTACAGGTCCTGGGGACAGTACAGGTCCTGGGGACAGCACAGTACAGATCCTGGGGACAGTACAGTACAGGTCCTGGGGACAGTACAGTACAGGTCCTCGGGACAGTACAGTACAGGTCCTGGGGACAGTACAGTACAGGTACTGGGGACAGTACAGGTCCTGCGGACAGTTCAGGTCCTGGGGACAGTACAGGTCCTGGGGACAGCACAGAACAGGTCCTGGGGACAGTACAGGTCCTGGGGACAGTACAGGTACTGGGGACAGTACAGGTCCTGGGGACAGCACAGAACAGGTCCTGGGGACAGCACAGGTCCTGGGGACAGTACAGGTACTGGGGACAGTACAGGTCCTGGGGACAGCACAGAACAGGTCCTGGGGACAGTACAGTACAGGTCCTGGGGACAGTACAGGTCCTGGGGACAGTACAGGTACTGGGGACAGTACAGGTCCTGGGGACAGCACAGAACAGGTCCTGGGGACAGCACAGGTACTGGGGACAGTACAGGTCCTGGGGACAGCACAGAACAGGTCCTGGGGACAGCACAGGTACTGGGGACAGTACAGGTCCTGGGGACAGCACAGAACAGGTCCTGGGGACAGTACAGTACAGGTCCTGGGGACAGTACAGTACAGGTCCTGGGGACAGTACAGGTCCTGGGGACAGTACAGGTGCTGGGGACAGTACAGTACAGGTCCTGGGGACAGTACAGGTCCTGGGGACAGTACAGGTCCTGGGGACAGTACAGTACAGGTCCTGGGGACAGCACAGTACAGGTCCTGGGGACAGTACAGGTCCTGGGGACAGTACAGGTCCTGGGGACAGTACAGGTCCTGGGGACAGTACAGTACAGGTCCTGGGGACAGTACAGGTCCTGGGGACAGTACAGTACAGGTCCTGGGGACAGTACAGTACAGGTCCTGGGGACAGTACAGGTCCTGGGGACAGTACAGTACAGGTCCTGGGGACAGTACAGGTCCTGGGGACAGTACAGGTCCTGCGGACAGTACAGTACAGGTCCTGGGGACAGTACAGTACAGGTCCTGGGGACAGTACAGTACAGGTCCTGGGGACAGTACAGTACAGGTCCTGGGGACAGTACAGTACAGGTCCTGGGGACAGTACACGTCCTGGGGACAGTCCAGTACAGGTTCTGGGGACAGTCCAGTACAGGTCCTGGGGACAGTACAGTACAGGTCCTGGGGACAGTACAGGTCCTGGGGACAGTACAGGTCCTGGGGACAGTACAGTACAGGTCCTGGGGACAGTACAGGTCCTGGGGACAGTACAGTACAGGTCCTGGGTACAGTACAGTACAGGTCCTGGGGACAGTACAGTACAGGTCCTGGGGACAGTACAGGTCCTCGGGACAGTACAGTACAGGTCCTGGGGACAGTACAGTACAGGTCTGGGGACAGTACAGTACAGGTCCTGGGGACAGTACAGTACAGGTCCTGGGGACAGTACAGGTCCTGGGGACAGTACACGTCTGGGGACAGTACAGGTACTGGGGACAGTACAGGTCCTGCGGACAGTACACGTCCTGTGGACAGTACAGTACAGGTCCTGGGGACAGTACAGTACAGATCCTGGGGACAGTACAGGTCCTGTGGACAGTACAGTACAGGTCCTGGGGACAGTACAGTACAGGTCCTGGGGACAGTACAGTACAGGTCCTGGGGACAGTACAGGTCCTGGGGACAGTACAGTACAGGTCCTGGGGACAGTACAGTACAGGTCCTGGGGACAGTACAGTACAGGTCCTGGGGACAGTACAGTACAGGTCCTGGGGACAGTACAGTACAGGTCCTGGGGACAGTACAGGTCCTGGGGACAGTACAGTACAGGTCCTGGGGACAGTACAGTACAGGTCCTGGGGACAGTACAGTACAGGTCCTGGGGACAGTACAGTACAGGTCCTGGGGACAGTACAGTACAGGTCCTGGGGACAGTACACGTCCTGGGGACAGTCCAGTACAGGTTCTGGGGACAGTCCAGTACAGGTCCTGGGGACAGTACAGTACAGGTCCTGGGGACAGTACAGGTCCTGGGGACAGTACAGGTCCTGGGGACAGTACAGTACAGGTCCTGGGGACAGTACAGGTCCTGGGGACAGTACAGTACAGGTCCTGGGGACAGTACAGTACAGGTCCTGGGGACAGTACAGTACAGGTCCTGGGGACAGTACAGGTCCTGGGGACAGTACAGTACAGGTCCTGGGGACAGTACAGTACAGGTCCTGGGGACAGTACAGTACAGGTCTGGGGACAGTACAGTACAGGTCTGGGGACAGTACAGTCTACTAGATATTAGACAATGAACGTGTGCTTCTGATTTGAAAGGACCTTCCGTCACCTTATGAGAGAGAGCGGTGATGCTGAGCCTGCGAGAAATCTGAGGATGTTCGAAGTAAGACGATATGTCATTGGCATCCTTTACACGCCGAGATAATCACATTGTGGAATGAGCTACAGAAAGGGAACAGTGTGAATGTGGTCAAGGGGCAATTAGGGAGAAGGTGGGTAGGTGGGGTTGAGGAGTATAGTGAAAAGGTGGGTGGGGGTATGGGGTGAAGGTGAGTGGGTGGACATATGGGCTGAGGATGGGTGGGTGTGGGGGATATGGGGTGACGGTGGGTGGGGATATGGGGTGAAGGTGAGTGGGGGGATATGGGGTGAAGGTGGGTGGGGATATGGGGTGACGGTGGGTGGGGATATGGGGTGAAGGTGGGTGGGGATATGGGGTGACGGTGGGTGGGGATATGGGGTGAAGGTGAGTGGGGGGATATGGGGTGAAGGTGGGTGGGGATATGGGGTGAAGGTGAGAGAAGGAGTAAGGACGGGTTTGTTGTGCTGAGTGACCTTTTTGCTGTCCCTCGTTACTCCTGCTCCTGAGATTACACTTTGACACACTGACACACTGGTGAACGACACTGTGACACACTGACACACTGGTAACCGACATCGTGACACACTGTGACACACTGGTGACCGACACTGTGACACACTGTGACACACTGGTGACCGGCACTGTGACACACTGTGACACACTGGTAACCGACATCGTGACACACTGTGACACACTGGTGAGCAACACTGTGACACACTGACACACTGGTAACCGACATCGTGACACACTGTGACACACTGGTGAGCAACACTGTGACACACTGACACACTGGTAACCGACATCGTGACACACTGTGACACACTGGTGACCGACACTGTGACACACTGTGACACACTGGTGACCGGCACTGTGACACACTGTGACACACTGGTAACCGACATCGTGACACACTGTGACACACTGGTGAGCAACACTGTGACACACTGTGACACACTGGTGACCGACACTGTGACACACTGTGACACACTGGTAACCGACATCGTGGCACACTGTGACACACTGGTGAGCAACACTGTGACACACTGTGACACACTGGTGACCGGCACTGTGACACACTGTGACACACTGGTGACCGACACTGTGACACACTGTGACACACTGGTAACCGACATCGTGACACACTGTGACACACTGGTGACCGACACTGTGACACACTGTGACACACTGTGACACACTGGTAACCGACATCGTGACACACTGTGACACACTGGTAACCGACATCGTGACACACTGTGACACACTGGTAACCGACACTGTGACACACTGTGACACACTGGTAACCGACATCGTGACACACTGTGACACACTGGTGAGCAACACTGTGACACACTGTGACACACTAGTGACCAACACTGTGACACACTGTGACCAACACTGTGACACATTGTGACACACTGTGACCAACACTGTGACACACTGGTAACCGACATCGTGACACACTGTGACACACTGGTGACCGGCACTGTGACACACTGTGACACAATGGTAACCGACATCGTGACACACTGTGACACACTAGTGACCAACACTGTGACACACTGTGACCAACACTGTGACACATTGTGACACACTGTGACCAACACTGTGACACACTGGTGACCAACACTGAATACCTTTATCATGCTGTGACACACTGTGACACACTGGTGACCAACACTGTGACACACTAGTGACCAACACTGTGACACACTGGTGACCAACACTGTGACACACTGTGACACACTAGTGACCAACACTGTGACACACTGTGACACACTGTGACACACTGGTGACCAACACTGTGACCAACACTGTGACACACTGGTGACCAACACTGTGACACACTGTGACCAACACTGTGACACATTGTGACACACTGTGACCAACACTGTGACACACTGGTAACCGACACTGTGACACACTGTGACACACTGGTGACCGGCACTGTGACACACTGTGACACACTGGTAACCGACATCGTGACACACTGTGACACACTGGTGACCGGCACTGTGACACACTGTGACACACTGGTAACCGACATCGTGACACACTGTGACACACTAGTGACCAACACTGTGACACACTGTGACCAACACTGTGACACATTGTGACACACTGTGACCAACACTGTGACACACTGGTGACCAACACTGAATACCTTTATCATGCTGTGACACACTGTGACACACTGGTGACCAACACTGTGACACACTAGTGACCAACACTGTGACACACTGGTGACCAACACTGTGACACACTGGTGACCAATACTGAATACCTTTATCATGCTGTGACACACTGTGACACACTGGTGACCAACACTGTGACACACTAGTGACCAACACTGTGACACACTGGTGACCAACACTGTGACACACTGTGACACACTAGTGACCAACACTGTGACACACTGTGACACACTGTGACACACTGGTGACCAACACTGTGACCAACACTGTGACACACTGGTGACCAACACCGTGACACACTGTGACACACTAGTGACACACTGTGACACACTGGTGACCAACACTGTGACCAACACTGTGACACACTGGTGACCAACACTGTGACACACTGTGACACACTAGTGACCAACACCGTGACACACTGGTGACCAACACCGTGACATACTGTGACACATTGGTGACCAACACTGTGACCAACACTGTGACACACTGGTGACCAACACTGTGACACACTGTGACACACTAGTGACCAACACCGTGACACACTGGTGACCAACACCGTGACATACTGTGACACATTGGTGACCAACACTGTGACACACTGGTGACCAACACTGTGACACACACTGTGACACACTGGTGACCAACACCGTGACACACTAGTGAGCAACACTGTGACACACTGTGACACACTAGTGACCAACACTGTGACACACTGTGACCAACACTGTGACACATTGTGACACACTGTGACCAACACTGTGACACACTGGTGACCAACACTGAATACCTTTATCATGCTGTGACACACTGTGACACACTGGTGACCAACACTGTGACACACTAGTGACCAACACTGTGACACACTGGTGACCAACACTGTGACACACTGTGACACACTAGTGACCAACACTGTGACACACTGGTGACCAACACTGTGACACACTGTGACACACTAGTGACCAACACTGTGACCAACACTGTGACACACTGGTGACCAACACGGTGATAAACTGTGACACACTAGTGACCAACACTGTGACACACTGTGACACACTAGTGACCAACACTGTGACACACTGTGACCAACAATGTGACACACTGGTGACCAACACTGAATACCTTTATCACGCTGTGACACACTGTGACACACTGTGACCAACACTGTGACACACTGGTGACCAACACTGTGACACACTGGTGACCAACACTGTGACACACTGTAACACACTGGTGACCAACACTGTGACACACTAGTGACCAACACTGTGACACACTGGTGACCAACACTGTGACACACTGTGACACACTGGTGACCAACACTGTGACACACTAGTGACCAACACTGTGACACACTGTGACACACTGGTGACCAACACTGTGACACACTGTGACACACTGGTGACCAACACTGTGACACACTGTGACACACTGGTGACCAACACTGTGACACACTAGTGACCAACACTGTGACCAACACTGTGACACACTGTGACACACTGGTGACCAACACTGTGACACACTGGTGACCAACACTGTGACACACTGGTGACCAACACTGTGACACACTGGTGACCAACACTGTGACACATTGTGACACACTGTGACCAACACTGTGACACACTGGTGACCAACACTGAATACCTTTATCACGCTGTGACACACTGTGACACACTGGTGACCAACACTGTGACACACTGGTGACCAACACTGTGACACACTGGTGACCAACACTGTGACACACTGTAACACACTGGTGACCAACACTGTGACACACTAGTGACCAACACTGTGACACACTGGTGACCAACACTGTGACACACTGTGACACACTGGTGACCAACACTGTGACACACTAGTGACCAACACTGTGACACGCTGGTGACCAACACTGTGACACACTGTGACACACTGGTGACCAACACTGTGACACACTAGTGACCAACACTGTGACACACTGTGACACACTGGTGACCAACACTGTGACACACTAGTGACCAACACTGTGACCAACACTGTGACACACTGTGACACACTGGTGACCAACACTGTGACACACTGGTGACCAACACTGTGACACACTGGTGACCAACACTGTGACACACTGTGACCAACACTGTGACACATTGTGACACACTGTGACCAACACTGTGACACACTGGTGACCAACACTGTGACACACTGGTGACCAACACTGTGACACACTGTGACACACTGGTGACCAACACTGTGACACACTAGTGACCAACACTGTGACACGCTGGTGACCAACACTGTGACACACTGTGACACACTGGTGACCAACACTGTGACACACTAGTGACCAACACTGTGACACACTGTGACACACTGGTGACCAACACTGTGACACACTGTGACACACTGGTGACCAACACTGTGACACACTGTGACACACTGGTGACCAACACTGTGACACACTAGTGACCAACACTGTGACCAACACTGTGACACACTGGTGACCAACACTGTGACACACTGTGACACACTAGTGACCAACACTGTGACACACTGGTGACCAACACTGTAACCAACACTGTGACACACTGTGACACACTAGTGACCAACACTGTGACACACTGGTGACCAACACTGTAACCAACACTGTGACACACTGTGACACACTAGTGACCAACACTGTGACACACTGATGACCAACACTGAACACCTTTTCCAAGCTCTGATAACCACAGAGGAGTCAATCCCCTGAGAAGATTGAGTTAATAACTCGGGTCGAACAGCACAGGGAGCACTTTCAGCCCAGCAGGTGAGGGCCCGAGGGGCAGCATCTCACTTCATGGTTCAGCACCACCAGTATAATGAAAGTTCTTCAACAAATTCACCAGCATGTATCAAACAGGCCAAAGGGAGTGTCGGTTCCCCATTGCACTAAGCCCCAGGCTGGCTGTGCTTGTCCCTATAGCAGGGTGGGAGATGGCCCTCACACTGCAGTCACTATCTCATCCTGTTGCAGAACATTTGCATTGAATTAGTCCTCATTCATTGTGAGTTGTGATGATCTGGAATTCACTGCCTGAAAGGGCAGTGGAAGCAGGTTCAATAATAACTTTCAAAATGGAATTGGATAAATACTTGGGGGGGGGGGGGGGAGAGAAATCTACAGGGCTCTGGGGAAAGAGCAGGGGAATGGGGCTAATTGGATAGCTCTTCCGAAGAGCCAGGACAGGCAGGGTGGGCCGAGTGGCCTCCTATGTGCTGTATCATTCTATGATTTGATGGTGATTCTTAATTCTCTCCCATTTTCTGCAGAAAAATATTTGAAAAAGCAAAGAGCCCCCTCTGTAGTCCACCTGGACTGCTCACCCTGCCCAACTCTCCACACCCCCCCAACCTTTGGGACCCCTTGGACAGAACAAGCCCACTGAGACCCCTTCGGGCCGAGGGCACAGACTTCAACCATTCAAAGTCGGCTTAAAACCAAAAAAGTAACAGGCTGAAACCTCTCAGGCAGACCCAAACTGAAGATGATTTTAATGTAAACAAGTTGAGGATAAGTTTGACACGTATGAAAAGCTCGGAACAGATGAGGCCCAAAGAGATTTCGAGGTCCATGGACACAGATCACTAAAATGCAGTGGTCAGGTACAAAAAATAATCAAAAAGGCTAAGGGAATGTTAGCCTTTATAACTAGAGGGCTAGAATATAAAGGGGAGGAAGTTTTGCTACAGCTGTACAAAGACCTGGTTAGACCACATCTGGAGCACTGTGTAGAGTTGTGGGCGCCGCATCTTACAAAGGATATAAAGGCCATTGGAGGGAGTGTAGCACAGATTCACTGGGTTCCAAGGGTTAGATTATGAGGAGAGATTACATAAACTTGGTTTGTATTCCCTGGAATATAGAAGGTTGAGGGGTGAATTGATGGAGGTTTTTATGATTTTGAAAGGAATAGACAGAGAGAAACTTTTTCCGCTGGTGGGGGAGTCTAGGACAAGGGGAAATAACCTTAAAATCAGAGCCAGGCTGTTGAGGAGTGAAGTTAGGAAACACGTCTTCACACAAAGGGTGGTTGAAGTGTGGAACTCTCTCCCACAAAAAGCAGTAGATGCTCAATTAATAATCTTAAATCTGAGATCAATAGATTTTTGTTAGCCAAGGGTGTTAAGGGGCACAGAGCCAAGGAGGGTAAATGGAATTAGGATACAGATCAGCTGTGATCTCATTGAATGGTGGAACAGGCTTGAGGGGCTGAATGGCCTCGTCCTGTTCCCATGTAAGACTTGGAGCCGTTAGTGTTAAGTCCCGAGTTTCAGATCGGTCCTGGGTGTTGCTGGGTGCCCGAGTTGGAGGACCATCCTGATTCATGGAGTATGTTAAGACTATCCGCATAGAGTTATTGAAAACACTCACATCATGCTCACTGATTTATTCAGTCTGGACAAGGCACACAATTCCCACCCTACATACACAGCATGGGTTAACTTTGAGCTTTCTACAGCAAATCATATAATAATACAAAGTACAGCAACATTACCACAACAATCAGCCACACATAGAATGTGGAGAGAATGCGAGAAATTGGGGAGGGTGGGGTCAGGGGTTGGGGGTCAGAGGTTGAGGGTTGGTTCAGAGGTTGAGGGTGGGATCAGGGTTTAAGGGTGGGGTCAGGGGTTGACGGTGAGGTCAGGGACTTGAATCAGGGTGAGTATGACATCAGTATGATTTGGGGGTAAGGATAAGGCCCTAGATTGGAGGTGAGGATGAAGTTACTACTGAGTGAGGGGATGAGGATGAGATTGGGGCTTGAATTAGATTGAGGATGAGATTGGGGCTGAATTATGGTGAGGATGAAGTCAGAGTTGAGTTGGGAGCGAGAATAAGACCAGGGATTGAGTCCAGGTGATTACAATGTGCTCAGAGCTCAGGGTGAGGTCAAGGGTCAGGATAAGGTCAGGGTTGAGGTCAGGATTGGGGTTGCTTTGTGGGTGAAGTTGGGGTTGATTTGGGGGTCAGGGTGATTTGGGGGTGAGGGTGAGGTTGGGGTTGATTTGGGGGTGAGGGTGATTTGGGGGTGATTTGGAGGTGATTTGGGGGTGAGGGTGATTTGGGGTGATTTGGAGGGGAGGGTGATTTGGGGGGAGGGTGATTTGGGGTGATTTGGAGGTG
Source organism: Heptranchias perlo (assembly GCF_035084215.1). NCBI lineage: Eukaryota > Metazoa > Chordata > Chondrichthyes > Hexanchiformes > Hexanchidae > Heptranchias > Heptranchias perlo. Next base: position 788,243 of record NW_027138936.1, on the reverse strand, counting down.
AGGGTGATTTGGGGGTGAGTTGGGGTGATTTTGTAGTTGGTCCTTTAGGGGTGGGGATCAGTTTGAGGATACAGTTGAGGTAGAAGTAAAGTTGGGGTGAGAGTGAAGTTGGTGATTAAATCAGGGTGAAGATGAGGTTGGGTTGAGATGAGGTGAGGACAAGAGTTTGGGTTAAGTGGGTGATGAGGATGAGTGGAATGAGGATGAAGTCAGGAGTTTAAGTTGGAGTAACGATGAAGTTGGGGCTGAGGTTGAGGTCAGTGCTGTGTGGAGGGAGTGAGTATGAGATTGTGGTATGGATAAAAATTGAGGGAGATGTCAGGGTTAGAATAAGGTCAGGAAATGGGAAGAGGTCAGAGTTGGTCATGGATCGGGGGTCGGGACAGATCAGGCTAGGATGAGGTCTGGGGTTGGAATGGGGTCATGGGTTTTGATGGAGTCCAGATTAGAACGGGGTCGGGGTTAGAATGAGGTCAGGGGTCCAGATGGGGTCGTAAATTAAAAGGAGTTGGGGGTTTGGATTTTGGATTTTGGTGGTTTAGATCAGGAAAGAGTCTACGATGGGATCAGATTTTAGGATGAGGTTGGGGGTAGGACAGGGTGGGATTTAGGATGGGGTCGGGGGTTTAAGGTGAGGTCAGGGGTAATGATTGGCCCGTGATTCAGGATGCCAGGGTTGGGATGGGGTCAGGGGTTACGATGGGGTCGAATTTATGATGGGGTTGATGGTTGCGATGGTTAGGATGGGGTCATATCTTAGGATAGGGTTGGGGATAGGATGGAGAGGGTGGTTAAAATGAGGTCAGAGCATTAGGACGGGGTCAGGGTTTAGCACAAGGTTAGGCTCGGGACGGGGTCAGGGGTTAACACGAGGTTAGGCTCGGGACGGGGTCAGGGGTTAGCACGAGGTTAGGCTCAGAACAGGGTCAGGAGTTAGCACGAGGTTAGGCTCGGGACGGGGTCAGGGGTTAGCACGAGGTTAGGCTCGGGATGGGGTCAGGGGTTAACACGAGGTTAGGCTCGGGAAGGGGTCAGGGGTTAACACGAGGTTAGGCGCGGGACGGGGTCAGAGGTTAGCTGGAGGTTAGGCTCGGGTCAGGGTCAGGGGTTAGCAGGAGGTTAGGCTCGGGACGGGGTCAGGGGTTAGCACGAGGTTAGGCTCGGGACGGGGTCAGGGGTTAGCACGAGGTTAGGCTCGGGAAGGGGTCAGGGGTTAACACGAGGTTAGGCTCGGGACGGGGTCAGGGGTTAGCAGGAGGTTAGGCTCGGGACGGGGTCAGGGGTTAGCAGGAGGTTAGGCTCGGGACGGGGTCAGGGGTTAGCAGGAGGTTAGGCTCGGGACGGGGTCAGGGGTTAGCAGGAGGTTAGGCTCGGGACGGGGTCAGGGGTTAGCAGGAGGTTAGGCTCGAGACAGGGTCAGGGGTTAGCAGGAGGTTAGGCTCGGGACGGGGTCAGGGATTAGCAGGAAGTTAGGCTCGGGACGGGGTCAGGGGTTAGCAGGAGGTTAGGCTCGGGACGGGGTCAGGGGTTAGCAGGAGGTTAGGCTCGCGACGGGGTCAGGGGTTAGCAGGAGGTTAGGCTCGAGACAGGGTCAGGGGTTAGCAGGAGGTTAGGCTCGGGACGGGGTCAGGGGTTAGCAGGAGGTTAGGCTCGGGACGGGGTCAGGGGTTAGCAGGAGGTTAGGCTCGCGACGGGGTCAGGGGTTAGAATGGAGCTGTCCCAAGCACTCTGCTTTCCCACCCGCTCTGAGATTTCTTTCACGGAATTCGACTCCTCTCTGAGGAGCTTCTGGCATTTTCCCCCCAGGGACTAAAAGAATTTGAAACTCAAGGTAAAATAAGAAAAAGGATATTTTAACAACACAAGTTGGGCTGGGACTGGAAGACTTGCTCCCTGATTTCATGCTGAGCCCAGGTTAACACAGCCACTAGGAAGAGTACAACAGGCAATAGATGGTCAGACAGTGTCCCCAATAAACTACACAGTCACATACACTACTATCTGACACACGTGATCTCAACTAGCACTGAGTGGGCCCCTCTCTGTACAAGGCCAACACTCAAAGTCCATCAATGGGTCCTGCGATTACCACCTCCACCATTATCTTCAGCTGGGTCTTTGGTCACCCACTGGGAGTGAGCTGTCCCTCTGATCCTCCATGGAGTCAGGAGGTACAGTCAGGCCGATTCTCCTACAAGTGTCTATTTTTCTGGGTTCCAGTCATTCCACCATCTGAATCCATGACTCTTGGTTAGTGATTGAATAAAGAATGACTTTCACACGTTGTCCCTGCTGGGCTCCCCTCTCACACGTAGCCCGGTTTTACAGATGATCGCCTGCAGTTCGGACAACCCCTGGTTCCATTGGTTTGTAAACATCTGGAACAGAAGTGCAGATCATTAGAAGCATTCTCTTTCCCAGCACTCCCCCCACCCCCTGCCCCTCTCTCAGGTGACAGTCTCTGGATTTCAGTCCGATCTCCTCCTCCTTCGGTCTCCCTGCGTGCTGCACTGACCCTCAAATGTGGGAATGGCCTGGGTCAAAATCGCTCTCAGACCAGTTACCGGGGCAACACTTGACCAACCGCCAGAGGGAGTGGAACAACCAGTACCGTCGAGTCATAGAATCTTACAGCACAGAACGAGGCCATTCGGCCTGTCGTGCCTGTGCTGGCTCTTTGAAAGCTGTCCAATTTAGTCCAACACCCCCTGCTTTTACCCATAACCCTGCAAATTGGTCCACTTCACAAGTCACCTCTACACGTCCAATTGTTAGTGGGATAGTGAGCACAATCCAGTTAGTTTTAGCATTATTATAGAAAAGGACAGAGTTAAATCAGGAGTAAACATTTTAAATTGGGGGAAGGCAAATTTTACAGAACTAAGGTGATTTGGCAGAAGTGGACTGGACACAACTACTTGAGGAGAAACCAGTGGCAAGCCAGTGGGAGGCACTAAAAAGTGAAATTCTACGGGTACAATGCAGACACGTCCCCTCAAAGAAAAAGGGTGGCACTGCCAAATTTAGAGCCCCCTGGTTGTCTAGAAGTATACGGGGCAAGATAAAGCAGAAAAAGAAAGCTTATGACTGTCACAGAAAACGAAATACTGCAGAAAGCCTAGAGGATTATAGAAAGTACAGGGATGATGTAAAAAAGGAAATAAGGAAAGCAAAGAGACGGCATGAAAAAATATTAGCTAGTAACATTAAAGAAAACCCAAAGGTGTTTTATCAGTACATTAAGAACAAGAGGATAGCTAAGGAAAAGGTGGGACCTATCAGGGATGATAAGAGTAACTTGTGTGTGGAAGCAGAGGATGTGGGTAGGGTTTTAAATGAATATTTTATCTCCGTATTCACAAAGGAAAGGGATGATCTAGACGTAGTAGTTAAAGAGGAGAGGTGTGAAATATTGGATAAGGTAAACATAACGAGAGAGGAAGTACTGGAGGGACTGGAATCCTTAAAAGTTGATAAGTCACCAGGGCCGGATGGATTGTTTCCTGGGCTATTGAAGGAAGCCAGGGAGGAAATAGCGGATGCTCCGAGGTTCATTTTCCAATCCTCACTAGATTCAGGGGAGGTACCGGAGGACTGGAAGACTGCAAACGAAGTACCATTGTTTAAAAAGGGTACGAGGGAAAGGCCGAACAATTATAGACCGGTCAGTCTTACCTCGGTGGTGGGCAAACTATTAGAATCAATACTGAGAGATAGGATAAACTGTCACTTGGAAAGGCATAGTTTAATCAGGGATAGTCAGCATGGATTTGTTTCATGCCTCACAAATCTGATTGAATTCTTTGAGGAAGTGACGAGGAGGATTGATGAGGGTAGTGCAGTGGATGTTGTCTACATGGATTTTAGTAAGGCATTTGACAAGGTCCCACATGACAGACTGGTCAGAAAGGTAAAAGCCCATGGGATACAGGGAAATGTGGTGAATTGGATCCAAAATTGGCTCAGTAACAGGAAACAAAGGGTAAAAGTCGATGGATGTCTTTGCGAATGGAAATCCGTTTCCAGTGGTGTGTCACAGGGCTCAGTGTTGGGTCCCTTGCTGTTTGTGGTGTATATTAATGATTTGGACATGAATGTAGGGGGCATGATTGGCAAATTTGCAGACGACACAAAAATTGGCCATGTAGTTGATAGTGAAGAGGATAGCTGTAGACTCCAAGAAGATATCAATGGGTTGGTGGAGTGGGCGGAAAAGTGGCAAATGGAGTTCAACCCGGAGAAGTGTGAGGTAATGCACTTAGGGAGGGCAAACAGTAAAAGGGAATATGCAGTAAACGGGAATATATTGAGAGGGGTAGAGGAAGTGAGAGACCTCAGAGTGCATGTGCACAGGTCCCTGAAGGTGGCAGTACAGGTAGATAAGGTTGTGAAGAAGGCAAACAGAATGCTCTCCGTTATTAGCCGAGGTATAGAATACAAAAGCAGGGATGTAATGATGGAACTGTATAAAACGCTGGTAAGGCCACAGCTGGAGTATTGTGCGCAGTTCTGGTCACCACATTACAGGAAGGACGTAATTGCTCTGGAGAGAGTGCAGAGAAGATTTACAAGAATGTTGCCAGGGCTTGAAAATTGCAGCTACAAGGAGAGATTGGATAGGCTGGGGTTGTTTTCCTTGGAGCAGAGGAGGCTGAGGGGAGACTTGATTGAGGCTTACAAAATTATGACGGGCCCAGATAGAGTAGACAGGAAGTACCTGTTTCCCCTAGCGGAGAGTTCAAGAACTAGAGGACAGAGATTTAAGCTGATTGGCGGAAGGATCAGAGGGGACACGAGGAAAAACTTTTTTACCCAGAGGGTGGTGGGTGTATGGAATTCGCTGCCTGAATTGGTGGTAGGGGCAGGGACCCTCAACTCTTTTAAAAAGTACCTGGACCTGCACCTAAAGTGCTGTAAGCTGCAGGGCTACGGACCGGGTGCTGGAAGGTGGGATTAGAATGGGCACCGCGTTGTTCATCGAGCCGGCACGGACACGATGGGCTGAATGGCCCCTTCTGTGCTGTATCTTTTCTATGGTTCTATGGTTCTAATTGCCTTTTGAAAGTTCCCATCGAATCTGCTCCCCTTTCAGGGAGTGCGTTCCAGATCTTAACAACCCTCTGTGTGAAAAAATGTCTTCTCATTTCCCCTCTAGTTCTTGTGTGAATTATTTTATATCTGGGTCCTCTGGTTACTGACCCAGTTTCTTCTTATTTACTCAATCTAAACCCTTCATGATTTTGAACACCTCTATCAAATCTCCCCTTAACCTTCTCTGCTCAAAGGAGAACAATCCCAGCTTCTCCAGTCTCTCCACATAACTGAAGTCCCTCATCCCTGTATCATCCTGGTAAACCTCCCCAGTACCCTCCCCTTGACCCTGACGTCCTTCCTAAAGTGTGAGGCCCAGAATTGGACACAATACTCCAGCTGGGGCCGAACCAGTGGTTTGGAAAGGTTCAGTATGACGTCCTTGTTTTTGTATTCAATGCCCCTATTTACAAAGACAAGTATCCCATACACTTTCTTAAACATCTTATCAACTTGCCCTGCCACCGTCAGAGATTTGTGAATCTGCCCCCCCAGGTCCCTCTGCTCTTGCACCTCTCTCAAAATAGTCCCATTGAGACGATCCTGCCTCTCCATGTTGTTGCCCCCAAGGTGCATCACATCACACTTATACCCATGGAATTGCATCGACCATGTGTCTGCCCATTTCACCAGTCTGTCTCTGGCCTCCTGAAGTCCATGTCCATCCTCCCCACACAAACCCGTCCTGAGGACAGCTGACCCTTATTAACCCCGTCCTGAGCTGACCCTTATTAACCCCGTCCTGAGCTGACCCTTATTAACCCCGTCCTGAGCTGACCCTTATTAACCCGTCCTGAGCTGACCCTTATTAACCCGTCCTGAGCTGACCCTTATTAACCCCGTCCTGACCTGACCCTTATTAACCCCGTCCTGACCTGACCCTTATTAACCCGTCCTGTGCTGACCCTTATTAACCCGTCCTGTGCTGACCCTTATTAACCCGTCCTGTGCTGACCCTTATTAACCCCGTCCTGAGCTGACCCTTATTAACCCCGTCCTGAGCTGACCCTTATTAACCCCGTCCTGAGGACAGCTGACCCTTATTAACCCGTCCTGAGCTGACCCTTATTAACCCGTCCTGAGCTGACCCTTATTAACCCGTCCTGAGCTGACCCTTATTATCCCCGTCCTGAGGACAGCTGACCCTTATTAACCCCGTCCTGAGCTGACCCTTATTAACCCCGTCCTGAGCTGACCCTTATTAACCCCGTCCTGAGCTGACCCTTATTAACCCCGTCCTCAGCTGACCCTTATTAACCCCGTCCTGAGCTGACCCTTATTAACCCCGTCCTGTGCTGACCCTTATTAACCCGTCCTGAGCTGACCCTTATTAACCCCGTCCTGAGCTGACCCTTATTAACCCCGTGCTGAGCTGACCCTTATTAACCCGTCCTGAGCTGACCCTTATTAACCCCGTCCTGAGCTGACCCTTATTAACCCGTCCTGAGCTGACCCTTATTAACCCCGTCCTGAGCTGACCCTTATTAACCCCGTCCTGAGCTGACCCTTATTAACCCCGTCCTGAGCTGACCCTTATTAACCCCGTCCTGAGCTGACCCTTATTAACCCGTCCTGAGCTGACCCTTATTAACCCGTCCTGAGCTGACACTTATTAACCCTGTCCTGAGCTGACCCTTATTAACCCCGTCCTGAGCTGACCCTTATTAACCCCGTCCTCAGCTGACCCTTATTAACCCGTCCTGAGCTGACCCTTATTAACCCCGTCCTGAGCTGACCCTTATTAACCCGTCCTGAGCTGACCCTTATTAACCCCGTCCTGAGCTGACCCTTATTAACCCCGTCCTGAGCTGACCCTTATTAACCCGTCCTGAGCTGACCCTTATTAACCCCGTGCTGAGCTGACCCTTATTAACCCCGTCCTCAGCTGACCCTTATTAACCCCGTCCTCAGCTGACCCTTATTAACCCCGTGCTGAGCTGACCCTTATTAACCCCGTCCTGAGCTGACCCTTATTAACCCGTCCTGAGCTGACCCTTATTAACCCCGTCCTGAGCTGACCCTTATTAACCCGTCCTGAGCTGACCCTTATTAACCTGTGCTGAGCTGACCCTTATTAACCCCGTCCTGAGCTGATCCTTATTAACCCGTCCTGAGCTGACCCTTATTAACCCGTCCTGAGCTGACCCTTATTAACCCCGTCCTGAGCTGACCCTTATTAACCCGTCCTGAGCTGACCATTATTAACCCCGTCCTGAGCTGACCCTTATTAACCCCGTCCTGAGCTGACCCTTATTAACCCGTCCTGAGCTGACCCTTATTAACCTGTGCTGAGCTGACCCTTATTAACCCGTCCTGAGCTGACCCTTATTAACCCCGTCCTGAGCTGACCCTTATTAACCCGTCCTGAGCTGACCCTTATTAACCTGTGCTGAGCTGACCCTTATTAACCCCGTCCTGAGCTGACCCTTATTAACCCATCCTGAGCTGACCCTTATTAACCCCGTCCTGAGCTGACCCTTATTAACCCGTCCTGAGCTGACCCTTATTAACCCCGTCCTGAGCTGACCCTTATTAACCCGTCCTGAGCTGACCCTTATTAACCCCGTCCTGAGCTGACCCTTATTAACCCGTCCTGAGCTGACCCTTATTAACCCCGTCCTGAGCTGACCCTTATTAACCCCGTCCTGAGCTGACCCTTATTAACCCGTCCTGAGCTTACCCTTATTAACCCGGTGCTGAGCTGACCCTTATTAACCCGTCCTGAGCTGACGCTTATTAACCCCGTGCTGACCTGACTCTTATTAACCCCGTCCTGAGTTGACGCTTATTAACCCCGTGCTGAGCTGACCCTTATTAACCCCGTGCTGAGCTGACCCTTATTAATCCGTCCTGAGCTGACCCTTATTAACCTGTCCTGAGCTGACCATTATTAACCCCGTCCTGAGCTGACCCTTATTAATCCGTCCTGAGCTGACCCTTATTAACCTGTCCTGAGCTGACCCTTATTAACCCGTCCTGAGCTGACCGTTATTAACCCGTCCTGAACTGACCCTTATTAACCCGTCCTGAGCTGACCGTTATTAACCCGTCCTGAGCTGACCCTTATTAACCTGTCCTGAGCTGACCCTTATTAACCCGTCCTGAGCTGACCCTTATTAACCTGTCCTGAGCTGATCCTTATTAACCCCGTCCTGAGCTGACCCTTATTAACCCGTCCTGAGCTGACCCTTATTAACCCCGTCCTGAGCTGACCCTTATTAACCCCGTCCTGAGCTGACCCTTATTAACCCGTCCTGAGCTGACCCTTATTAACCTGTGCTGAGCTGACCCTTATTAACCCCGTCCTGAGCTGATCCTTATTAACCCGTCCTGAGCTGACCCTTATTAACCCGTCCTGAGCTGACCCTTATTAACCCCGTCCTGAGCTGACCCTTATTAACCCGTCCTGAGCTGACCATTATTAACCCCGTCCTGAGCTGACCCTTATTAACCCCGTCCTGAGCTGACCCTTATTAACCCGTCCTGAGCTGACCCTTATTAACCTGTGCTGAGCTGACCCTTATTAACCCGTCCTGAGCTGACCCTTATTAACCCCGTCCTGAGCTGACCCTTATTAACCCGTCCTGAGCTGACCCTTATTAACCTGTGCTGAGCTGACCCTTATTAACCCCGTCCTGAGCTGACCCTTATTAACCCGTCCTGAGCTCACCCTTATTAACCCCGTCCTGAGCTGACCCTTATTAACCCCGTCATGAGCTGACCCTTATTAACCCGTCCTGAGCTTACCCTTATTAACCCGGTGCTGAGCTGACCCTTATTAACCCGTCCTGAGCTGACGCTTATTAACCCCGTGCTGACCTGACTCTTATTAACCCCGTCCTGAGTTGACGCTTATTAACCCCGTGCTGAGCTGACCCTTATTAACCCCGTGCTGAGCTGACCCTTATTAATCCGTCCTGAGCTGACCCTTATTAACCTGTCCTGAGCTGACCATTATTAACCCCGTCCTGAGCTGACCCTTATTAATCCGTCCTGAGCTGACCCTTATTAACCTGTCCTGAGCTGACCCTTATTAACCCGTCCTGAGCTGACCGTTATTAACCCGTCCTGAACTGACCCTTATTAACCCGTCCTGAGCTGACCGTTATTAACCCGTCCTGAGCTGACCCTTATTAACCTGTCCTGAGCTGACCCTTATTAACCCGTCCTGAGCTGACCCTTATTAACCTGTCCTGAGCTGATCCTTATTAACCCCGTCCTGAGCTGACCCTTATTAACCCGTCCTGAGCTGACCCTTATTAACCCCGTCCTGAGCTGACCCTTATTAACCCCGTCCTGAGCTGACCCTTATTAACCCGTCCTGAGCTGACCCTTATTAACCTGTGCTGAGCTGACCCTTATTAACCCGTCCTGAGCTGACCCTTATTAACCCCGTCCTGAGCTGACCCTTATTAACCCGTCCTGAGCTGACCCTTATTAACCTGTGCTGAGCTGACCCTTATTATCCCCGTCCTGAGCTGACCCTTATTAACCCGTCCTGAGCTGACCCTTATTAACCCCGTCCTGAGCTGACCCTTATTAACCCGTCCTGAGCTGACCCTTATTAACCCCGTCCTGAGCTGACCCTTATTAACCCGTCCTGAGCTGACCCTTATTAACCCCGTCCTGAGCTGACCCTTATTAACCCGTCCTGAGCTGACCCTTATTAACCCCGTCCTGAGCTGACCCTTATTAACCCCGTCCTGAGCTGACCCTTATTAACCCGTCCTGAGCTGACCCTTATTAACCCGGTGCTGAGCTGACCCTTATTAACCCGTCCTGAGCTGACGCTTATTAACCCCGTGCTGACCTGACTCTTATAAACCCCGTCCTGAGTTGACGCTTATTAACCCCGTGCTGAGCTGACCCTTATTAACCCCGTGCTGAGCTGACCCTTATTAATCCGTCCTGAGCTGACCCTTATTAACCTGTCCTGAGCTGACCATTATTAACCCCGTCCTGAGCTGACCCTTATTAATCCGTCCTGAGCTGACCCTTATTAACCTGTCCTGAGCTGACCCTTATTAACCCGTCCTGAGCTGACCGTTATTAAACCGTCCTGAACTGACCCTTATTAACCCGTCCTGAGCTGACCGTTATTAACCCGTCCTGAGCTGACCCTTATTAACCTGTCCTGAGCTGACCCTTATTAACCCGTCCTGAGCTGACCCTTATTAACCTGTCCTGAGCTGACCCTTATTAACCCGTCCTGAGCTGACTCTTATTAACCCGTCCTGAGCTGACTCTTATTAACCCCGTCCAGAGCTGACCCTTATTAACCCCGTCCTGAGCTGACCCTTATTAACCCGTCCTGAGCTGACCCTTATTAACCCCGTCCTGAGCTGACTCTTATTAACCCCGTGCTGAGCTGACCCTTATTAACCCCGTCCTGAGCTGACCCTTATTAACCCCGTGCTGACCTGACTCTTATTAACCCCGTCCTGAGCTGACCCTTATTAACCCCGTGCTGAGCTGACCCTCATTAACCCGTCCTGAGCTGACCCTTATTAACCCCGTGCTGACCTGACTCTTATTAACCCCGTCCTGAGCTGACCCTTATTAACCCCGTGCTGAGCTGACCCTTATTAACCCCGTGCTGACCTGACTCTTATTAACCCCGTGCTGACCTGACTCTTATTAACCCCGTCCTGAGCTGACCCTTATTAACCCCGTGCTGACCTGACTCTGATTAACCCCGTCCTGAGCTGACCCTTATTAACCCCGTGCTGACCTGACTCTTATTAACCCCGTCCTGAGCTGACCCTTATTAACCCCGTACTGAGCTGACCCTTATTAACCCCGTGCTGAGCTGACCCTTATTAATCCCGTGCTGACCTGACTCTTATTAACCCCGTCCTGAGCTGACCCTTATTAACCCCGTACTGAGCTGACCCTTATTAACCCCGTGCTGACCTGACCCTTATTAACCCCGTGCTGACCTGACCCTTATTAACCCCGTGCTGACCGGACCCTTATTAACCCCGTGCTGACCTGACCCTTATTAACCCCGTGCTGACCTGACCCTTATTAACCCGTCCTGAGCTGACCCTTATTAACCCCGTACTGAGCTGACCCTTATTAACCCCGTGCTGACCTGACCCTTATTAACCCATGCTGACCTGACCCTTATTAACCCGTCCTGAGCTGACCCTTATTAACCCCGTACTGAGCTGACCCTTATTAACCCCGTGCTGACCTGACCCTTATTAACCCATGCTGACCTGACCCTTATTAACCCGTCCTGAGCTACCCCTTATTAACCCCGTGCTGAGCTGACCCTTATTAACCCGTCCTGAGCTGCCCCTTATTAACCCCGTGCTGAGCTGACACTTATTAACCCCGTGCTGACCTGACCCTTATTAACCCCGTCCTGAGCTGACCATTATTAACCCCGTCCTGAGCTGCCCCTTATTAACCCCGTGCTGAGCTGACACTTATTAACCCCGTGCTGACCTGACCCTTATTAACCCCGTCCTGAGCTGACCCTTATTAATCCGTCCTGAGCTGACCCTTATTAACCCCGTCCTGAGCTGACCCTTATTAACCCGTCCTGAGCTGACCCTTATTAACCTGTGCTGAGCTGACCCTTATTAACCCGTCCTGAGCTGACCCTTATTAACCCCGTCCTGAGCTGACCCTTATTAACCCGTCCTGAGCTGACCCTTATTAACCTGTGCTGAGCTGACCCTTATTATCCCCGTCCTGAGCTGACCCTTATTAACCCGTCCTGAGCTGACCCTTATTAACCCCGTCCTGAGCTGACCCTTATTAACCCGTGCTGACCTGACTCTTATTAACCCCGTCCTGAGCTGACCCTTATTAACCCGTCCTGAGCTGACCCTTATTAACCCCGTCCTGAGCTGACCCTTATTAACCCGTCCTGAGCTGACCCTTATTAACCCCGTCCTGAGCTGACCCTTATTAACCCCGTCCTGAGCTGACCCTTATTAACCCGTCCTGAGCTGACCCTTATTAACCCGGTGCTGAGCTGACCCTTATTAACCCGTCCTGAGCTGACGCTTATTAACCCCGTGCTGACCTGACTCTTATAAACCCCGTCCTGAGTTGACGCTTATTAACCCCGTGCTGAGCTGACCCTTATTAACCCCGTGCTGAGCTGACCCTTATTAATCCGTCCTGAGCTGACCCTTATTAACCTGTCCTGAGCTGACCATTATTAACCCCGTCCTGAGCTGACCCTTATTAATCCGTCCTGAGCTGACCCTTATTAACCTGTCCTGAGCTGACCCTTATTAACCCGTCCTGAGCTGACCGTTATTAAACCGTCCTGAACTGACCCTTATTAACCCGTCCTGAGCTGACCGTTATTAACCCGTCCTGAGCTGACCCTTATTAACCTGTCCTGAGCTGACCCTTATTAACCCGTCCTGAGCTGACCCTTATTAACCTGTCCTGAGCTGACCCTTATTAACCCGTCCTGAGCTGACTCTTATTAACCCGTCCTGAGCTGACTCTTATTAACCCCGTCCAGAGCTGACCCTTATTAACCCCGTCCTGAGCTGACCCTTATTAACCCGTCCTGAGCTGACCCTTATTAACCCCGTCCTGAGCTGACTCTTATTAACCCCGTGCTGAGCTGACCCTTATTAACCCCGTCCTGAGCTGACCCTTATTAACCCCGTGCTGACCTGACTCTTATTAACCCCGTCCTGAGCTGACCCTTATTAACCCCGTGCTGAGCTGACCCTCATTAACCCGTCCTGAGCTGACCCTTATTAACCCCGTGCTGACCTGACTCTTATTAACCCCGTCCTGAGCTGACCCTTATTAACCCCGTGCTGAGCTGACCCTTATTAACCCCGTGCTGACCTGACTCTGATTAACCCCGTCCTGAGCTGACCCTTATTAACCCCGTGCTGACCTGACTCTTATTAACCCCGTCCTGAGCTGACCCTTATTAACCCCGTACTGAGCTGACCCTTATTAACCCCGTGCTGAGCTGACCCTTATTAATCCCGTGCTGACCTGACTCTGATTAACCCCGTCCTGAGCTGACCCTTATTAACCCCGTACTGAGCTGACCCTTATTAACCCCGTGCTGACCTGACCCTTATTAACCCCGTGCTGACCTGACCCTTATTAACCCCGTGCTGAGCTGACCCTTATTAATCCCGTGCTGACCTGACTCTTATTAACCCCGTCCTGAGCTGACCCTTATTAACCCCGTACTGAGCTGACCCTTATTAACCCCGTGCTGACCTGACCCTTATTAACCCCGTGCTGACCTGACCCTTATTAACCCCGTGCTGACCTGACCCTTATTAACCCATGCTGACCTGACCCTTATTAACCCGTCCTGAGCTGACCCTTATTAACCCCGTACTGAGCTGACCCTTATTAACCCCGTGCTGACCTGACCCTTATTAACCCATGCTGACCTGACCCTTATTAACCCGTCCTGAGCTGCCCCTTATTAACCCCGTGCTGAGCTGACCCTTATTAACCCGTCCTGAGCTGCCCCTTATTAACCCCGTGCTGAGCTGACACTTATTAACCCCGTGCTGACCTGACCCTTATTAACCCCGTCCTGAGCTGACCATTATTAACCCCGTCCTGAGCTGCCCCTTATTAACCCCGTGCTGAGCTGACACTTATTAACCCCGTGCTGACCTGACCCTTATTAACCCCGTCCTGAGCTGACCCTTATTAATCCGTCCTGAGCTGACCCTTATTAACCTTTCCTGAGCTGACCCTTATTAACCCGTCCTGAGCTGACCGTTATTAACCCCGTCCTGAGCTGACCCTTATTAACCCGTCCTGAGCTGACCCTTATTAACCCCGTGCTGAGCTGACCCTTATTAACCCGTCCTGAGCTGACCCTTATTAACCCCGTCCTGAGCTGACCCTTATTAACCCGTCCTGAGCTGACCCTTATTAACCTGTGATGAGCTGACCCTTATTAACCTGTGATGAGCTGACCCTTATTTACCTGTGATGAGCTGACCCTTATTAACCTGTGATGAGCTGACCCTTATTAACCTGTGATGAGCTGACCCTTATTAACCTGTGATGAGCTGACCCTTATTAACCTGTGATGAGCTGACCCTTATTAACCTGTGATGAGCTGACCCTTATTAACCTGTGCTTCTCCAAGTGAGAATTAATTTTTTTCTTGAAATTGTTACTACCAGTTTTCTCACCACTGACAGTGGACTGATTGGCCTGTTATTACTGGAATTATTCAGCACTCCCTCAGTACTGACCCTCCGACAGTGCAGCGCTCCCTCAGTACTGACCCTCCGACAGTGCAGCGCTCCCTCAGTACTGACCCTCCGACAGTGCAGCGCTCCCTCAGTACTGACCCTCCGACAGTGCAGCGCTCCCTCAGTACTGACCCTCCGACAGTGCAGCGCTCCCTCAGTACTGTCCCTCCGATAGTGCAGCGCTCCCTCAGTACTGTCCCTCCGACAGTGCAGCGCTCCCTCAGTACTGACCCTCCGACAGGGCAGCGCTCCCTCAGTACTGACCCTCCGACAGTGCAGCGCTCCCTCAGTACTGACCCTCCGACAGTGCAGCGCTCCCTCAGTACTGACCCTCCGACAGTGCAGCTCTCCCTCAGTACTGACCCTCCGACAGTGCAGCTCTCCCTCAGTACTGACCCTCCGACAGTGCAGCACTCCCTCAGTACTGATCCTCCGACAGTGCAGCGCTCCCTCAGTACTGACCCTCCGACAGTGCAGGACTCTCTCAGTACTGACCCTCCGACAGTGCAGGACTCTCTCAGTACTGACCCTCCGACAGTGCAGCACTCCCTCAGTACTGTCCCTCCGACAGTGCAGCGCTCCCTCAGTACTGACCCTCCGACAGTGCAGGACTCTCTCAGTACTGACCCTCCGACAGTGCAGCACTCCCTCAGTACTGACCCTCCGACAGTGCGGCGCTCCCTCAGTACTGACCCTCCGACAGTACAGCGCTCCCTCAGTACTGACCCTCCGACAGTGCGGTGCTCCCTCAGTACTGACCCTCCGACAGTGCGGTGCTCCCTCAGTCCTGACCCTCCGACAGTGCAGTGCTCCCTCAGTACTGACCCTCCGACAGTGCAGCGCTCCCTCAGTACTGACCCTCCGACAGTGCAGCGCTCCCTCAGTACTGACCCTCCGACAGTGCAGCGCTCCCTCAGTACTGACCCTCCGACAGTGCGGCGCTCCCTCAGTACTGACCCTCCGACAGTGCAGCGCTCCCTCAGTACTGACCCTCCGACAGTGCGGCGCTCCCTCAGTACTGCCCCTCCGACAGTGCAGCACTCCCTCAGTACTGACCCTCCGACAGTGCAGCTCTCCCTCAGTACTGACCCTCCGACAGTGCAGCGCTCCCTCAGTCCTGACCCTCCGACAGTGCAGCTCTCCCTCAGTACTGACCCTCCGACAGTGCAGCTCTCCCTCAGTACTGACCCTCCGACAGTGCAGCGCTCCCTCAGTCCTGACCCTCTGTCTCGGTCACACAGCCTGAATCTGATACATCCATTGCCTGAGCTGATATTAATCTTGTTGGACAATAAAGGGCCCATTCTAAACACTCTGATCAGAGACTCTATTCCCACGTTTCACCTTCTCAACCTCCTCGTCCACTTACTTTAGATGGAAAAGGTGGGAACACGGCAGTGCCTGGAGCTGCGAGTTCTTATCTCCAATCGACTCTCCACACATCCCGCAGTATAACTCCATGTCTTCCATACACTCATGGAACTTCACCACGTGCTCTCGGAGGAGCTGCTGGCAGCCCTTCACTCGATAAATGGTCTCACTCAAACAGTGTGCCTTCAACATGTGGAGCTGGAGAGAGGGCACAGAACACACAGGCATCAACAGGAACAGAGAGCAGGCTGAAAACACACACACAGACACACAAACACTCAGACAGGCACACACAGACACACAGACACTCAGACTGACACACACAGATACACACACGGACACTCAAACACTCAGACAGGCACACACAGACACACAGACACTCAGACAGGCACACACAGACACACAGACACTCAGACAGGCACACACAGACACTCAAACACTCAGACAGGCACACACAGACACACAGACACTCAGACAGGCACACACAGACACACAGACACTCAGACTGACACACACAGATACACACACGGACACTCAAACACTCAGACAGGCACACACAGACACACAGACACTCAGACAGGCACACACAGACACACAGACACTCAGACAGGCACACACAGACACTCAAACACTCAGACAGGCACACACAGACACACAGACACTCAGACTGACACACACAGATACACACACGGACACTCAAACACTCAGACAGGCACACACAGACACACAGACACTCAGACAGGCACACACAGACACACAGACACTCAGACAGGCACACACAGACACTCAAACACTCAGACAGGCACACACAGACACACAGACACTCAGACTGACACACACAGATACACACACGGACACTCAAACACTCAGACAGGCACACACAGACACACAGACACTCAAACACTCAGACAGGCACACACAGACACTCAGACACTCAGACAGGCACACACAGACACACAGACTGACACACACAGACACACAGACACTCAGACTGACACACACAGATACACAGACTGACACACACAGACACACAGACACACAGACTGACACACACAGACACACAGACACTCAGACTGACACACACAGACACACAGACACTCAGACTGACACACACAGATACACAGACAGGTACAAACAGACACTCAGACAGGCACACACAGACACTCAGACTGACACACACAGACACACAGACAGGTACAGACACACAGACAGGTACAGACACTCAGACAGGCACACACAGACACACAGACACTCAGACTGACACACACAGACACACAGACAGGTACAAACAGACACTGAGACAGGCACACACAAAGACACTCAGACAGGCACACACACGGACACCGAGACAGGCACACACAGACACACAGACACTCAGACTGACACAGACAGACACTCAGACAGGCACATACAAAGACACTCAGACTGACACACACAGACACTCAGGCTAACACATAGAGACGCACAGATGCTCAGACTGACACACACAGACACTCAGACAGACACAAACAGATGCTCAGACACACAGACAGGCACACACAGACACTCAGACAGGCACACACAGACACTCAGACAGGCACACACAGACACTCAGACAGGCACACACAGACACTCAGACAGGCACACACAGACACTCAGACAGACACAAACAGATGCTCAGACACACAGACAGGCACACACAGACACTCAGACAGGCACACACAGACACTCAGACAGTCACACACAGACACTCAGACAGGCACACACAGACACTCAGACAGGCACACACAGACACTCAGACAGTCACACACAGACACTCAGACAGGCACACACAGACACTCAGACAGGCACACACAGACACTCAGACAGTCACACACAGACACTCAGACAGGCACACACAGACACTCAGACAGTCACACACAGACACTCAAACAGGCACACACAGACACTCAGACAGTCACACACAGACACTCAGACAGTCACACACAGATGCTCAGACACTCAGACAGGCACACACAGACACACACATTATCACACAAATACACACAATCAAACAGAAACACACAGACAGACATACACAGATACACACACATACACACTGACACATACACATAGAGAGACACACACACAGACACACGGATACACAGAAACACACATACAGATACACACAGAGACAAACACAGCCCAACATACCCACCCACATACACACATACTCAGACACACACAGTCATGGACACACATAGGTGCACACCGATACATAGATACACACAACCAGACACACAGATAAAGGCATACACACAGACACCTAGACACACGTCATAGAGAGTCATAGAGTTATACAGCACGGATAGAGGCCCTTCGGCCCATCGTGTCCGCGCCGGCCATCAAGCCCAGTCTACTCTAATCCCATATTCCAGCATTTGGTCCGTAGCCTTGTATGCTATGGCATTTCAAGTGCTCATCCAAATGCTTCTTGAATGTTGTGAGGGTTCCTGCCTCCACAACCCTTTCAGGCAGTGAGTTCCAGACTCCAACCACCCTCTGGGTGAAAAAGTTCTTTCTCAAATCCCCTCTAAACCTCCCGCCTTTTACCTTGAATCTATGTCCCCTTGTTATAGAACCTTCAATGAAGGGAAAAAGCTCCTTAGTATCCATCCTATCTGTGCCCCTCATAATTTTGTACACCTCAATCATGTCCCCCCTCAGCCTCCTCTGCTCCAAGGAAAACAAACCCAATCTTCCCAGTCTCTCTTCATAGCTGAAGCGCTCCAGCCCTGGTAACATACTGGTGAATCTCCTCTGCACCCTCTCCAAAGCGATCACATCCTTCCTGTAGTGTGGCGACCAGAACTGCACACAGTACTCCAGCTGTGGCCTAACCAGTGTTTTATACAGCTCCATCATAACCTCCTTGCTCTTATATTCTATGCCTCGGCTAATAAAGGCAAGTATCCCATATGCCTTCTTTACCACCTTATCAACCTGTTCCGCCGCCTTCAGGGATCTGTGAACTTGCACACCAAGATCCCTCTGACCCTCTGTCTTGCCCAGGGTCCTCCCATTCATTGTGTATTCCCGTGCCTTGTTAGTCCCTCCAAAGTGCATCACCTCGCACTTTTCCGGGTTAAATTCCATTTGCCACTGTTCCGCCCATCTGACCAACCCATCTATATCGTCCTGCAGACTGAGGCTATCCTCCTCGCTATTTACCACCCTACCAATTTTTGTATCATCAGCGAACTTACTGATCATACCTTTTACATTCATATCCAAGTCGTTAATGTAGACCACAAACAGCAAGGGACCCAGCACCGATCCCTGTGGTACCCCACTGGCCACAGGCTTCCAGTCACAAAAACAACCTTCGACCATCACCCTCTGCCTTCTGCCACTAAGCCAGTTTTGTATCCAAAGTGCCAAGGCACCCTGGATTCCATGGGCTCGTACCTTCTTGACCAGTCTCCTGTGCAGGACTTTATCGAAGGCCTTACTGAAATCCATGTATACCACATCCACTGCGTTACCCTCATCCACACGCCTAGTCACCCCCTCAAAAAATTCAATCAAATTAGTCAGACATGATCTTCCCTTGACAAAGCCATGTTGACTATCCCTGATTAATCCTTGCTTCTCCAAGTGGAGACTAATTTTGTCCTTCAGAATTTTTTCCAATAATTTTCCTACCACTGATGTTAGGCTCACTGGCCTGTAGTTCCCCGGTTTTTCCCTACTCCCCTTCTTGAATAATGGTACTACATTAGCGGTTCTCCAGTCCTCTGGCACATCCCCTGTGGCCAGAGAGGTTCTGAATATATGTGTTAGAGCCCCCGCAATCTCCTCCTTTGCCTCACACAGTAGCCTGGGATACATTTCGTCCGGGCCTGGGGATTTATCCATTTTTAGGCCTGCTAAAACCGCCAATACCTCCTCGCGCTCAATGTTAATATGTTCGAGTATATCACAGTCCCCCTGCCGTATTTCTATGTCTACATCGTCCTTCTCCACAGTGAAAACAGATGCAAAAAATTCATTTAGAACCCCTCCTACATCTGCCGGCTCCACACACAGATTGCCATTTTTGTCCCTAATGGGCCCTATTTTTTCCCTAGTTATCCTCTTACCCTTAATATACTTATAAAACATCTTAGGATTTTCCTTTATTTTGCTCACCAGTGTTATTTCATGGCCCCTCCTTGATCTCCTAATTTCTTTTTTAAGTATCCCCCTGCACTTTTTGTACTCCTCTAGGGCTTCCTCCGTCTTTAGCCTTTTGTATCTGCCAAAAGCCCTCCTTTTTTTCCGAATCCATTCTCGTATATCCCCTGACATCCAAGGTTCCCTGGAGTTCTTGGAACCACCCTTGACCTTTACGGGAACATGTTGCCATTGTATGGTCTCAATCTCCCTTCTGAAAGACTCCCATTGCTCCGATGCGGATTTTCCTACAAGCAGCTGATCCCAGTCCATTTTGGCCAGATCCTGCCTTATCCTATTAAAATCGGCCTTCCCCCAATTTAGAACCTTTATTTCCGGCCCCTCCCTGTCCTTTTCCATGACCACCTTAAATCTCACCGAATTATGGTCACTGTCACCAAAGTGCTCACCTACTAGCACTTCTTCCACTTGGCCGGCCACATTCCCTAGAATTAGGTCCAGTACCGCCCCATCTCTTGTAGGACTTTCTACATGCTGGCTCAAAAAGCTCTCCTGGATGCACGTTAAGAATTTTGTACCCTCTAAGCCTTTTACACTCTGAGTATCCCAGTTAATATTGGGGAAGTTGAAATCCCCCACTATTATTACCCTACGTACATACACACAGGCACACACACACACAGACACCTAGACACAGACACACACACAGACACCTAGACACACGTACATACACACAGACACGCACACAGACACCTAGACACACATACAGACACACAGATACACACACACAGACACCTCGACACACGTACATACACACAGACACACACACACACACCTAGACACACATACATACACACAGACACACACACACACACCTAGACACACGTACATACACACAGACACACACACACACCTAGACACACATACATACACACAGACACACACACACACCTAGACACACGTACATACACACAGACACACACACACACCTAGACACACATACATACACACAGACACACACACACACACAGACATGCACACAGACACCTAGACACACGTACATACACACAGACACACACACAGACACCTAGACACAGACACACACACAGACACCTAGACACACATACATACACACACACAGACACCCAGACACACGTACATACACACAGACACACACACAGACACCCAGACACCTAGACACACATACATACACACACACAGACACCCAGACACACGTACATACACACAGACACGCACACAGACACCTAGACACACATGTATACACACAGACACACACACAGACACCTAGACACACATACATACACACAGACACACACAGACACCTAGACACACGTACATACACACAGACACACACACAGACACTAGACACACGTACATACACACAGACACACACACAGACACCTAGACACACTTACATACACACAGACACACACACCTAGACACACGTACATACACACACACACACACACCTAGACACACATACATACACACAGACACGCACACAGACACCTAGACACACATACATACACACAGACACACACACAGACACACACCTAGACACACATACATACACACAGACACGCACACAGACACCTAGACACAGATACATATACATAGACACACATATAGACACACTGACATATACAGAGAAAAACAGACAGGCATACACACAGACACAGAGTTGATGTTACTCTGAGACGTAGAGTTGATTTTACTCTAAGATGTAGAGTTGATGTTACTCTTAGATGTAGAGTTGATGTTACTCTTAGATGTAGAGCTGATTTTACTCTTAGATGTAGAGTTGATATTACTCTTAGATGTAGAGCTGATGTTACTTTTTTAAATTCGTTCACGGGATGTGGGCGTCGCTGGCGAGGGCAGAATTTATTGCCCATCCCTAATTGCCCTTGAGAAGGTGGTGGTGAGCCGCCTTCTTGAACCACTGCAGTCCGTGTGGTGAAGGTTCTCCCACAGTGCTGTTAGGAAGGGAATTCCAGGATTTTGACCCAGCGACAATGAAGGAACGGCGATATATTTCCAAGTCGGGATGGAGCGTGAATTGGAGGGGAACGTGCAGGTGGTGTTGTTCCCATGCGCCTGCTGCTCTTGTCCTTCTAGGTGGTAGAGGTCGCGGGTTTGGGAGGTGCTGTCGAAGAAGCCTTGGTGAGTTGCTGCAGTGCATCCTGTGGATGGTACACACTGCAGCCACAGTGCGCCGGTGGTGAAGGGAGTGAATGTTTAGGGTGGTGGATGGGGTACCAATCAAGCGGGCTGCTTTGTCCTGGATGGTGTCGAGCTTCTTGAGTGTTGTTGGAGCTGCACTCATCCAGGCAAGTGGAGAGTATTCCATCACACTCCTGACTTATGCCTTGTAGATGGTGGAAAGGCTTTGGGGAGTCAGGTGGTGAGTCACTCGCCGCAGAATACCCAGCCTCTGACCTGCTCTCGTAGCCACAGTATTTATATGGCTGGTCCAGTTAAGTTTCTGGTCAATGGTGACCCCCAGGATGTTGATGGTGGGGGATTCGGCGATGGTAATGCCGTTGAATGTCAAGGGGAGGTGGTTAGACTCTCTCTTAGATGTAGAGTTGATGTTACTCTGAGATGGCACATGTCACTCCGCTTTTTAAGATAGGAGAGAGAGGGAAACCAGGGAATTATAAACCAGTTAGCCTAACATCTGTTGTGGGGAAAATGCTGGAGTCTATTTAAGGATAGGGTGACTGAACACCTCGAGAATTTTCAGTTAATCAGAGAGAGCCAGCATGGATTTGTGAAAGGTAGGTCGTGCCTGACAAACCTGATTGAATTTTTTGAAGAGGTGACTAAAGTAGTGGACAGGGGAATGTCAATGGATGTTATTTATATGGACTTCCAGAAGGCATTTGATAAGGTCCCACATAAGAGACTGTTAGCTAAGATAGAAGCCCATGGAATCGAGGGAAAAGTACGGACTTGGTTCGGAAGTTGGCTGAGCGAAAGGCGACAGAGAGTAGGGATAATGGGAAGGTACTCACATTGGCAGGATGTGACTAGTGGAGTCCTGCAGGGATCTGTCTTGGGGCCTCAATTATTCACAATATTTATTAACGATGAAGGCATTGAAAGTCTCATATCTAAGTTTGCCGATGACACAAAGATTGGTGGCATTGTAAGCAGTGTAGATGAAAACATAAAATTACAAAGCGATATTGATAGATTAGGTGAATGGGCAAAACTGTGGCAAATGGAATTCAATGTAGACAAATGTGAGGTCATCCACTTTGGATCAAAAAAGGATAGAACAGGGTACTTTCTAAATGGTAAAAAGTTAAAAACAGTGGATGTCCAAAGGGACTTAGGGGTACAGGTACATAGATCATTGAAGTGTGATGAACAGGTGCAGAAAATAATCAAAAAGGCTAATGGAATGTTGGCCTTTATATCTAGAGGACTGGAGTACAAGGGGGCAGAAGTTATGCTGCAGCTATACAAAACCCTGGTTAGACCGCACCTGGAGTACTGAGAGCAGTTCTGGGCACCGCACCTTCGGAAGGACATACTGGCCTTGGAGGGAGTGCAGCATAGGTTTACTAGAATGATACCCGGACTTCAAGGGTTAAGTTACGAGGAGAGATTACACAAATTGGGTTGTATTCTCTGGAGTTTCGAAGGTTAAGGGGTGATCTGATCGAAGTTTATAAGATATTAAGGGGAACAGATAGGGTGGATAGAGAGAAACTATTTCCGCTGGTTGGGGATTTTAGGAGTAGGGGGCACAGTCTAAAAATTAGAGCCAGACCTTTCAGGAGCGAGTTTGAAAACATTTCTACACACAAAGGGTGGTAGAAGTTTGGAACTCTCTTCCGCAAATGGCAATTGATACTAGCTCAATTTCTAAATTTAAAGCTGAGATAGATAGCTTTTCGGCAACCAAAGGTATTAAGGGATATGGGCCAAAGGCAGGTATATGGAGTCAGATCACAGATCAGCCATGATCTTATCAAATGGCAGAGCAGACATGAGGGGCTGAATGGCCTACTCCTGTTCCTATGTAGAGTTGATGTTACATTTAGATGTAGAGTTGATGTTACTCTAAGGGGTCGAGTTGATGTTACTCTAAGATGCAGAGTTGTTGTTACATTTAGATGTAGAGTTGATGTTACTCTAAAATGTAGCATTGATGTTACTTTTAGATGTAGAGTTGATGTTACTCTTAGATGTAGAGTTGATGTTACTCTTAGAAGTAGAGTTGATGTTACTTTCAGATGTAGAGTTGATGTTACTCTTAGATGTAGAGTTGATGTTACTCTTAGATGTAGAGTTGATGTTACTCTTAGATGTAGAGTTGACGTTACTCCTGAGTGTAGATGTAGAGATGATGTTACACTGAGATGTAGAGTTGTTGTTAACCCTAGGCCTTGATTTGCTGTTACTCCTAGATGTCCATGTTGATGCGATTTCTTGATGTAGAGATGATGTAACTCCGAGATGCAGGGTTGATGTTATTCTGAGAAGTAGAATGTGTGTTTCTCCTAGATGTAGGGTTGATGTTACTCCAGAGTGTAGAGGCATTAATTCCAGATGTAGAGTTCATGATAATCCTAGTTGTAGGGTTGATGTTACTCTTAGATGTAGAGTTGATAATACTCCTAGTTGTCGAGCTGGTGTTACTCTTAGATGTAGAGTGTCTGTTACTCCTAGGTGTAGAGTTGGTCTTGCACCTAGATGTAGAGTTGATTTTATTCCTAGATGTAGATATGATGTTACTCCTAGATGTAGAGTGTATGCTACTCCTAGATGTAGATTTGATGTTACTGCTATAGGTAAAGCATGTGTTACTCCTAGATGCAGAGCTGGTATTACTCTTAGATGTAGAGATGAAGTTACTCCCAGATGTAAAGTGCGTGTTACTCCTAGATGTAGTGTTGACCCTACACCTAGATGTAGTGTTGACCCTACACCTAGATGTGGAGTTGATGTTACTCCTTGGTGTTGGGTTGATGTTACCCCCAGATGTAGAGATCATGTTAATCCTGGGTGTAATGTGTGCATTACCCATCGATGTAGAGATGATGTTAGACCTAGATGTTAAGTTGATGCTGCTCCTTGATGTCAATTTGTTGTTACTCCCAGATGTAGATTTGATGTTACTCCTAGATGTAGATAAGATGTTACTCCTAGATGTAGATAAGATGTTACTCCTAGTTGTAGATTTGATGTTACTCCTAGATGTAGACTAGATGTTACTCTTAGATGTAGATATGATGTTACTCCTAGATGTAGATTGGATGTTACTGCTATAGGTAAAGTGTGTGTTACTCCTAGATGTAGAGCTGGTATTTCTCCTACATGTGGATTTGATGTTTCTCTGAGAAGTAGAGTGGATGTTACTCCTAGATGTCGAGATGTTGTTAGTCTGAGATGTAGATTTGATGTTATTCTAAGATGTATAGTGTGTGTTGCTGCTAAATGTAGGGTTGATGTTACTCCTAAATAGAGAGTTGGTGTTACTCTTGGATGTAGAGTTGATGTTACTCCTAGATGTGGAGCTGATGTTACTCTAAGATGTAGAGTTGATGTTACTCTAAGATTTAGAGTTGATGTTACTCTTAGATGTAGAATTGTTGATACTCTTAGATGTAGAGTTGATGTTACTTTTAGATGTAGAGTTGATGTTACTCTAAGATTTAGAGTTGATGTTACTCTCAGATTTAGAGTTGATGTTACTCTAAGATGTAGAGTTGATGTTACTTTTAGATATAGAGTTGATGTTACTCTCAGATTTAGAGTTGATGTTACTCTTAGATGTCGAATTGTTGATACTCTTAGATGTAGAGTTGATGTTACTCTTAGATGTAGAGTTGATGTTCCTTTTAGATGTCCAGTTGATGATACTCCTAGAAGTAGAGTGTGTGTTACTCCTAGATGTAGCTTTGATGTTACACCTAGATGTAGGGTTGATGTTAGCCCCAGATGTAGAGATCATGTTAATCCTGGGTGTAATGTGTGCATTACCCGTAGATGTAGAGATGATGTTAGACCAGATGTAAATTTGATGCTGCTCCTTGATGTCAATTTTTTGTTACTCCCAGATGTAGATTTGATGTTACTTTAGATGTAGAGTTGATGTTACTCTAAGATGTAGAGTTGATGTTACTTTTAGATGTAGAGTTGATGTTACTCTTAGATGTAGAGTTGATGTTACTCTTAGATGTAGAGTTGACGTTACTCTTAGATGTAGAGTTGACGTTACTCTTAGATGTAGAGTTGATGTTACTTTAGATGTAGAGTTGATGTTACTCTAAGATGTAGAGTTGATGTTACTTTTAGATGGAGAGTTGACGTTACTCTTAGATGTAGAGTTGATGTTATTCTTAGATGTAGAGTTGATGTTATTCTTAGATGTAGAGTTGATGTTACTTTAGATGTAGAGTTGATGTTACTCTAAGATGTAGAGTTGAAGTTACTCTAAGATATAAAGTGAATGTTACTCTTAGAAGTGGAGTTGATGCTACTGTAAGATGTAGAGTTTTTGTTACTCTTGGATGTTGCGTTGATGTTACTCCTAGATGTATAGTGGATGTCACTCTAAGATTTAGTGTTGATGTTACTCTGAGATGCAGAGTTGATGTTACTTTTAGTTGTAAATATGATGTTACTCTAAGACCTAGAGTTGATGTTACTTTTAGTTGTAAATTTGATGTTACTCTTAGATGTCGAGTTGATGTTACTCTAAGATGTAGAGTTGAAGTTACTTTTAGTTGTAAATTTGATGTTACTCTAAGATATAGAGTTCATGTTACTTTTAGATGTAAAGTTGATGTTACTCTTAGATGTATTGTTGCTGTTACTCTAAGATGTAGAGTTGATGTTACTCTTATATGTAGGGTTGATGTTACTTTTAGATGTAGAGTTCATGTTACTCTTAGATGTAGAGTTGATGTTACTTATAGTTGTAAAGTTGATGTTACTCTAAGATGTAGAGTTAATGTTACTCTAAGATGTAGAGTGCATGTTACTTCTAGATGTAGAGTCGATGTTACTCTAAGATGTGGAGTTGATGTTACTCTAAGATGTAGAGTTGATGTTACTCTAACATGTAGAGTTGACGTTACCTTTAGATGTGAATTTGATGAAAGTAGAGTGTGTGTTACTCCAAGATATTGCTTTGATGTTACACCGCGATGTAGAGTTGATGTCATTCCTGGATGTAGAATTGATGTTACTCCTGAGTGTAGACGTAGAGATGCTGTTACACCGAGATGTAGAGTTGTTGTTAATCCTAGACCTTGATTTGCTGTTACTCCTAGATTTGAATGTTGATGTGATTCCTTGATGTAGAAGATGTAGAGTGTGTGTTTCTCCTAAATGTAGGGTTGATGTTACTCCTAGATATAGAGTTGATGTTACTCTTGGATGTCGAGTTGATGTTACTCAAAGATGTAGAGTTGATGTTACTCTTAGATGTAGAGTTGATGTTACTCTAAGATGTAGAGTTGATATTACTCTTAGATGTAGAGTTGATGTTACTCTAAGATGTAGAGTTGATATTACTCTTAGATGTAGAGTTGATGTTACTGTGAGATGTAGAGTTGATGTTACTTTCAGTTGTAAATTTGATGTTACTCTAAGATGTAGAGTTGATGTTACTCTAAGATGTAGAGTTGATGTTACTCTTAGATGTTCAGTTGCTGTTACTCTAATATGTAGAGATGACGTTACTCTTAGATGTAGAGTTGATGTTACTTTTAGATGTAGAGTTGATGTTACTTTAGATGTAGAGTTGATGTTACTCTTAGATGTAGAGTTGATGTTACTTTTAGATGTAGAGTTGATGTTACTCTTAGATGTAGAGTTGACGTTACTCTTAGATGTAGAGTTGATGTTATATTTCGATGTAGAGTTGATGTTACTCTAAGATGTAGAGTTGATGTTACTTTTAGATGTAGAGTTGACATTACTCTTAGATGTAGAGTTGATGTTATTCTTAGATGTAGAGTTGATGTTATTCTTAGATGTAGAGTTGATGTTACTTTTAGATGTAGAGTTGATGTTAGATCCAGATGTAAAGTTGATGCTACTCCATGATGTCGATTTGCTGTTACTCCCAGATGAAGATTTGTTGTTACTCTTAGATGTAGACTCGATGCTATTCCTAGATGTAGAGAGTATGTTACTCCTAGATGTAGATTTGATGTTACTCCTAGATGTAGACTAAATGTTACTCCTAGA
This sequence comes from Heptranchias perlo, assembly GCF_035084215.1. NCBI lineage: Eukaryota > Metazoa > Chordata > Chondrichthyes > Hexanchiformes > Hexanchidae > Heptranchias > Heptranchias perlo. Next base: position 760,188 of record NW_027138936.1, on the reverse strand, counting down.
TGTAGATATGATGTTACTCCTAGATTTAGCCTAAACATTACTCCTAGATGTAGATTTGATGTTACTCCTAGATGTAGACTAAAAGTTACACCTAGATGTAGATAAGATATTACTCCTAGATGTAGAGTGTGTGTTACTCCCAGATGTAGATTTGGTGTTACTGCTATAGGTAAAGTGTGTGTTACTCCTAGATGAAGAGCTGGTGTTACTCCTACATGTGGATTTGATGTTTCTCCTAGAAGTAGAGTGGATGTTACTTCTAGATGTAGGGTTTTATGTTACTCCTAGATGTCAAGATGTTGTTCGCCTGAGATGCAGATTTGATGTTACTCTAAAATGTAGAGTTGATGTTACTTTTAGATGTAGAGTTGATGTTACTCTAACCTGTAGAATTGACATTACTTTTAGATGTAAAGTTGATGATACTCCTAAAAGTAGAGTGTGTGTTACTCCTAGATGTAGCTTTGATGTTACACGAGATGTAGAATTGATGTAATTCCTTGATGTAGAGTTGATGTTACTCCTGAGTGTAGATGTGGAGATGATGTTACACCGAGATATAGATTTGTTGTTAATCCTAGGCCTTGATTTGCTGTTACTCCTAGATGTGAATGTTGATATGATTCCTTGATGTAGAGATGATGTAACTCCGAGATGTAGGGTTGATGTTATTCTTGAAGTAGATGGTGTGTTACTCCTAGATGTAGTGTTGATGTTACTCCAGAGTGTAGAGGCATTAATTCCAGATGTAGAGTTCATGATAAACCTAGTTGTAGGGTTGATGTTACTCTTCGATGCAGAGATAAAGTTACTCCAAGATGTAGAGTGTGTGTTACTCCTCGATGTAGATATTATGTTACTCCTAGACATAGAGTGTATGTTACTCCTAGATATAGATTTGATATTACTCCTAGATGCAGACTCGATGTTACTCCTAGATGTAGATACGATGTTACTCTGAGATGTAGATTTGATGTTACTGTTATAGGTAAAGTGTGTGTTACTCCTAGATGTAGAGCTGATATTTCTCTTACATGTGGATTTGATGTTTCTCCGAGAAGTAGAGTGGATGTTACTCCTAGATGTAGGGTTTATGTTACTCCTAAATGTCGAGATGTTGTTAGTCTGAGATGTAGATTTGATGTTATTCTAAGATGTAGAATTGATGTTACTCCCAGATGTAGAATTGATGTACTTTTAGATGTAGAGTTGATGTTACTCTTAGATGTACAGTTGCTGTTACTCTAAGATGTAGAGTTGATGTTACTTTTAGATGTAGAGTTGATGTTACTTTTAAATGTAAAGTTGATGTTACTTTAGATGTCGAGTTGATGTTACTCTTAGATGTACAGTTGCTGTTACTCTAAGATGTAGAGTTGATGTTACTTTTAGATGTAGAGTTGATGTTACTTTTAAATGTAAAGTTGATGTTACTTTAGATGTCGAGTTGATGTTACTCTAAGATTTATAGTTGTTACTTTTAGATACAGAATTGATGTTACTCTAAGATGTAGAGTTGATGTTACTCTAAGATGTAGAGTTGATGTTACTTTTAGATGTAGAGTTGATGTTACTTTTAGATGTGAAGTTGATGATACTCCTAGAAGTGGATTGTATGTTACTCCTAGATGTAGCTTTGATGTTACACCGAGATGTAGAATTGATGTCATTCCTAGATGTAGAGTTGACGTTACTCCTGAGTGTAGTTGTAGAGATGATGTTACACTGAGATGTAGAGTTGATGTCATTCCTCGATGTAGAGTTGATGTTACTCCTGAGTGTCGATGTGGAGATGATGTTACACTGAGATGTAGAGTTGTTAATCCTAGACCTTGAATTGCTGTTACTCCTAGATTTGAATGTTGATGTGATTCCTTGATGTAGAGATGATGTAACTCTGAGATGTAGGTTTGATGTTATTCCTAGAGGTAGATTGTGTGCTACTCCTGGATGTAGGGTTGATGTTACTCCAGAGTGCAGAGGTATTAATTCCAGATGTAGAGTTCATGATAATCCTAGTTGTAGGGTTAATGTTACTCTTAGATGTAGAGTTGACGTTACTCCAAGATGTAGAGTGTGTGTTACTCTTGGATGTAGAGTGTGTGTTACTCCTAGACGTAGAGTTGATCTTACACCTAGATGTAGATTTGTTGATACTCCTAGATGTAGAGCTGATGTTACTCTTAGATGTAGAGCGTGTGTTACTCCTAGGTGTAGAGTTGATTTTACTCCTAGATGTAGAGTTGATGTTACTCTTAGATGTAGTGTGTGTGTTATTCCTAGATGTAGAGTTGATCATCCACCTAGATGTAGAGTTGATTTTACTCCTAGATGTAGAGTTGATGTTACTCCTTGGTGTTGGGTTGATGTTACCCCCAGATGTAGAGATCATGTTAATCCTGGGTGTAATGTGTGCATTACCCATAGATGTAGAGATGATGTTAGACCAGATGTAAATTTGATGCTGCTCCTTGATGTCAATTTGTTGTTACTCCCAGATGTAGATTTGATGTTACTCCTAGATGGAGATATGATGTTACTCCTAGACATAGAGTGTATGTTACTCCTAGATGTAGATTGGATGTTACTGCTATAGGTAAAGCGTGTGTTACTCCTAGATGTAGAGCTGGTATTTCTCCTACATGTGGATTTGATGTTTCTCTGAGAAGTAGAGTGGATGTTACTCCTAGATGTAGGGTTTATGTTACTCCTAGATGTCGAGATGTTGTTCGTCTGAGATGTAGATTTGATATTATTCTAAGATGTAGAGTGTGCATTGCTCCTAAATGTAGGGTTGATGTTACTCCTAGATATAGAGTTGATGTTACTCTTGGATGTGGAGTTGATGTTACTCTAAGATGTAGAGTTGGCGTTTCTCTAAGATGTAGAGTTGACGTTTCTCTAAGATGTAGAGTTGACGTTTCTCTAAGATGTAGAGTTGACGTTTCTCTAAGATGTAGAGTTGATGTTACTTTTAGATGTAAAGTTGATGATACTCCTAGAAGTAGATTGTATGTTACTCCTAGATGTAGCTTTGATGTTACACCGAGATGTAGAATTGATGTCATTCCTGGATGTAGAGTTGATGTTACTCCTGAGTGTAGATGTGGAGATGATGTTACACCAAGATGTAGAGTTGTTGTTAATCCTAGACCTTGATTTGCTGTTACTCCTAGATGTGAACGTTGATGCGATTCCTTGATGTAGAGATGATGTAATTCCGAGATGTAGAGTTGATTTTAATCCTAGAAGTCAATTTGATGTTACTCCTAGATGGTGAGTTGATGTTACTCCTCCATGTAAAGTTGATGTTACTGCTAGATGTGGATTTGTTATTACTCCTAGATGTAAAGTTGATGCTACTCCTACATGGTGAAATGATGTTACTCCGAGAGGGTGAGTGGGCAAGAACATGACAGATGCAGTATAACGTGGATAAATGTGAGGTTATCCACTTTGGTTGTAAAAATAGAAAGACAGATTATTATCTGAATGGTGATAGATTGGGAAAAGGGGAGGTGCAACGAGACCTGGGTGTCCTTGTACACCAGTCGCTGGAAACGAGCATTCAGGTGCAGCAAGCAGTTAGGAAGGCGAATGGTATGTTGGCCTTCATTGCAAGAGGATTTGAGTACAGGAGCAGGGATGTCTTACTGCAGTTGTATGGGGCCTTGGTGAGACCACATCTGGAGTATTGTGTGCAGTTTTGGTCTCCTTATCTGAGGAAGGAATGTCCTTGCCATGGAGGGAGTGCAGTGAAGGTTTACCAGACTGATTCCTGGGATGGCAGGACTGACGTATGAGGAGAGATTGGGTCGACTAGGCCTATATTCACTAGAGTTTAGAAGAATGAGAGGTGATCTCATTGAAACATATAAAATTCTAACAGGACTAGACAGACTGGATGCAGGGAGGATGTTCCCGATGGATGGGGAGTCCAGAACCAGGGGTCACAGTCTCAGGATACGGGGTTTGGCATTTAGAACCGAGATGAGGAGAAATTTCTTCACTCAGAGGGTGGTGAACCTGTGGAATTCTCTACCACAGAAGGCAGTGGAGGCCAAGTCATTAAATATATTCAAGGAGATAGAAATATTTCTTAATGCTAAATGGATCAAGGGATATGGGGAAAAAGTGGGAACAGGGTATTGAGTGAGACGATCAGCCATGCTCATTTTGAATGGCGGAGCAGGCCCGAAGGGCCGAATGGCCTACTCTTGCTCCTATTTTCTATGTTTCTATTTTTATATGTAGAGTTAATGTTACTCCCGAGTGTAGAGGTATTAATCCTAGATGTAGAGTTCATGTCAATCCTAGATGTAGAGTTGATGTTACTCCTAGGTGTAGAGTGTTTGTTACTCCTAGATGTAGAGTTGATGTTACTCTTGGATGTAGAGCTGATGTTACTCCTAAATGCTGATTAAATGTTACTCCTGGATGTAAAGTTGATGCTACTCCTAGATGTAGATTTGATGTTACATCTACGTGTAGAGCTGATGATACTCCTATATGTAGAGTTGATGTTACTCTTAGATGTAAAGTTGATGTTACTCTTAGATGGAGGATTGAAGTTACTCCAAGATATTGATTTAATGATACTCCTGGATGTAGATTTGGAGTTATCTTAGATATAGAGCTGATGTTAATTCTAGATGTAGATTTGACGTTACTCCTATATGTAAATTTGATGTTGCTCCTAGTTGTAGAGTTCATGTTAATCTTAGATGTAGCATGTGTGCTACTCCTAGATGTAGAGTGTGTGTTACTCCTCAGTGTAGAATTGATGTTACTCCTAGATGGAGGGTTGATGTTACTCTAAGGTATAAAGGTGAAGCTAGTCTTAGATGTAGAGTTGTTGTTACTCTTAGATGTAGAGTTGCTGTTACACCTAGATGTCAATTTGACATTACTCCTGGATGTAGGGTTGGTGTTACTCCTAAATATAGATTTGATGTTACTCCTAGATGTAGATTTAATATTACTTCTAAATGTAGAGATTGAGTTACTCCTAGATATAGAGTTGTCTTTACTCCAAGATGCAGAGTAGATGTTACTCTTAGATGTAGATACTCCTAGATATAGAGTTGACTTTACTCCTAGACGAAGAGTTGTTGTTAGTCCAGAGTGTAGAGATATTAATCCTAGATGTAAAATTCATGTTAATCCTAGGTGTAGTGTTGATGTCACTCTGAGATATCGAGATGATGTTACACCGTGATTTAGAGTGAACGTTACTCCTAGATGTAGAGTGAGTGTTATTTCTAGATGTAGAGTGTGTGTTACTCCTAGATGTTGAGTTGATGTTATTCCTAGTTGTCAAGTTAATGTTACTCCAATATGTAGAGTGTGTATTATTCCTAGATGTAGAGTTGATGTTATGCCTAGGTCTAGAGTGCGTGTTACTCCTAGGTCTAAAGTATATGGTAGTCCTAGATGTAGATTGTGTGTTACTCCTAGATGTTGAGATGATGTTCAGTCTGAATCATATTCGACATTGCAGACAGCTTTTGTGATGATTTTGGACCAATCCAAGTCTCTTCTCTCTTCCTCTCTTGAATCAGTAACAGATTCTTGCTGCCATAATACTGGAATGGGATATTTGAATGAGCAGTGTACAATCATTAATCACAATCTTCACTGTCTGATTTCCACAATATCTCTTACCTTATTTCCCACAGCCTCAGCCAGTTCCTCTGCTTTCTGCACAATCTCTAGACCCTAGAAAACAGCAGGTTCAGAAATGGCCATTCAATAATAATGAGAAATATCAATCCATGCAGTGTAAATTCAGGAGGGACACGCGGGCCCCGATATTAATGCGAAGACGGGTTCCGAGCGAGGGGCGAGGAATTGCGTGCGTGAAACGTGGAAGAACATTTAGCAGCTGGGACTGTCCAATTTTAACGTGATCGCCTAAATAAATTTTTCTTTCCGGCTTTCGGGTCTCCAAGCTGCGACAGCAAGTGTGATGCACACCCACATGTCATGATCTCAACTCTACTATTTAAAGGGCCAATTTAAAAATGGAATTTTGAGGAGCGAGGAGGTTTTGGAGGGAGAGGGTGAGAGTGAGTGAACGTGGATTCAGGACGAGCAAGGCCAGCACCCAGATTTAACAATGCTTCCCTCAACATACTGCTGGGTGCAGTCAGGAGCAGGAGGGAGATAATTTTCCCCAGGAACGGGAGGAGGAAACCCACTGCTCTCACCAAGAAGGCGTGGTTGGAGGTAGCTGAGGAGGTGAGCAGCAGGAGCATTGTATTGGATGCAGAGCAAGAAGGGTTTTAATGACCTAACCAGGTCAGGAAAGGTGAGTAGAGTTGCTGATTCACCCACATCCTGTGGTGTACAACACCCACCCCCCACCCCCCCACACTCTGTCTTGCCAAGCCTACTCCATCACATCACTCCTCACACCCACTTAAGTTTCAGCAGCACCCATCCTTCACATCCTCACCTCCCCATGTATCCATCCACCACTGCCACTCTCCCCAGTCCTTATGAAGTTTGATGCATCGATCTGATAGTCACCCTCACTGAATGCACTGCACCCATCACGTGAATACACGGCCTTCAATCAGGACTGTTCTTTCACTCCTTGTAGGAGAAGAGAACGCAAAATGTAAGGGAGATGGAGAGGAGTGGAGGTGACCCACCACCAATTATGCAGCTCACTGATGTAGAGGAGGAGGCCATGGAGATAAGTGGCACATCTGCTTCCCTCTCAATCAGAGATGGAGAGACTGGGAACTTGCAGATGTCTGGTGACAGAATCAAAAATATCTCTGACACACAGGCTGCCTTTATTTCATCAATGACTGAACTATGAGAAACCTGAGTATGGTGATTGTCAAGATTGTTATTTTGCCAGGACTAATTCTTTCCTTTTGTCTTCCAGGGCCTTCATCCACAGAGCAACAGTCTGTGGACATGCCTGATGATGGTTCCACAGAGGACCTCATTCCTTCTGAGGGTACACCGTCACAGGACATACAACCATGCACCAGCCCAAAAACACACACTTCATTGGGTCCACTTATACAGGTTTTACCTGGTGATTCACAAGTCACATGTGAGCACGAATAGACACTGTTGGCAGGGGCAGCTGTGGAGAGTCCGCATTGGTGGGCGCTCTCCTCTCCAGGCTCTGCTGAGCTGGACGCAGGTGCTGAACCCTGGGGGCTATTGTTGGGAATGAGAATGGTTGAGGTACAGCTGCACCTTTGCAAGGTACTGGCAGACGAGCCACACACACTCTCCATAACAGTGGAGAGGATGGAGGAATCCACCTCCAACAGTAGTGGAGGGTTTTTTATTAATCTTTCACGGGATGTGGGCGTCGCTGGCAAGGCCGGCATTTATTGCCCATCCCTAATTGCCCTTGAGAAGGTGGTGGTGAGCCGTCTTCTTGAACCGCTGCAGTCCGTGTGGTGAAGGTTCTCCCACAGTGCTGTTAGGAAGGGAGTTCCAGGATTTTGACCCAGCGACAATGAAGGAACGGTGATATATTTCCAAGTCGGGATGGTGTGTGACTTGGAGGGGAACGTGCAGGTGGTGTTGTTCCCATGTGCCTACTGCCCTTGTCCTTCTAGGTGGTAGAGGTCGCGGGTTTGGGAGGTGCTGTCGAAGAAGCCTTGGCGAGTTGCTGCAGTGCATCCTGTGGATGGTACACACTGCAGCCACAGTGCGCCGGTGGTGAAGGGAGTGAATGTTTAGGGTGGTCGATGGGGTGCCAATCAAACGGGCTGCTTTGTCCTGGATGGTGTCGAGCTTCTTGAGTGTTGTTGGAGCTGCACTCATCCAGGCAAGTGGAGAGTATTCCATCACACTCCTGACTTGTGCCTTGTAGATGGTGGAAAGGCTTTGGGGAGTCAGGAGGTGAGTCACTCGCTGCAGAATACCCAGCCTCTGACCTGCTCTTGTAGCCACAGTATTTATATGGCTGGCCCAGTTAAGTTTCTGGTCAATGGTGATCCCCAGGATGTTGATAGTGGGGGATTCGGCGATGGTAATGCCGTTGAATGTCAAGGGGAGGTGGTTGGACTCTCTCTTGTTGGAGATTGATGTCACAGGTGAGTGTGAGAATATCTGCTATGGAGAGAGTGACCACCTCCATGGAGCTTCAAGCACGGCTCTCAAATGAGTCTATTCTGGCCCTGACCACGGCCATGCAGGAGATGTCTGCCATCTTAAACAGGATGACAGATACCTTATCTGTGGCCTTACAACATGTCACTGATCTGCACCAAACTGTTCTCCAGCAGGGTGGAAGGAGTGATGAGAGCCTGGCCCAGGAGAGGGATGATGGCGAAAGGGGACATGGAAGTGGGAACTCCACTCAAAGTGCCCTCTGTTCTCAACCGTTCCCCACCCCCCCAACTGTTCACCCAGTATCCAACATGCTGTCTCCTCTCCCGATGGCTGAGTCTGCCCCAGCACAGGTGTAGGTGGAGCAGTCTTTGACGGGGCCCTCACAGGCTCCAAAACCCAGAGGTCACAGTCCATGAATATCTCAGGAGTCAGGGCAGGGATCTGAGCAGCCTGGCTCTACCTCTGCTGAAGTCACAGGGAATGCACCTTCTGCACAGGGGCAGGCAACGTAAGAGAAAGCAATTGTAATTCACCAAGGGGATGCACATGGTGTTTGACAAAATGATATGTTGTTTCCAATTTTCTATTGGCACATAAAACTTATTGATTAGCACCACCTGCCCGCCTTGCCCATTATTATGTCCCCAGTGCCAACACAACCTTTCATTTACTTCCTGATGACTGTGACTAGATGATGGGACCCAATGGGAGATGTCCAATGGGTGTATGTGTAGTCGAAAGACCGTTTTGTGCAAAATGGGCGATGGGGGGGAGGGCCGGAAGATTTAATTTATATTTTATCCAGTGTGAGTCACTAGCTGAACCTTCGAGCTATGAAGGCATCCATGACATCCCGGGCAACAATGTACACGGCTGGTCAGGCGATGGGTGCCGCTTCTTCATATTGATTCTCCTCCTTCTCTTCTTCTTGAATGTTGTCACCATCAGAGGATGATTGACGAGCGTCTTCATCCTCCTCCACCTCTAAACCTCTCTGCTGTGCCATATCGTGCAGGACACAGCACACCAGGGTGTTTCTGGAGACCCTCACTGGTGAGTACAGAAGGGTGCCTCCAAACCCATCCAGCTACCTGAAGCACATCTTCAACATGCCGATGGCTTACTCAATAATACACCTGGAATCATTGAAAGGTTACAGCACGGAAGGAGGCCATTCGGCCCATCGAGTCTGTGCTGGCTCTATGCAAGAGCAATCCAGCTAGTCCCAGTCCCTCGCCCTCTCCCAGTAGCCCTGCACATTTTTTCCTTTCATGTACTTATCCAGTTCCCTTTTGAAGGCCATGATTGAATCTGCCTCCACCACCCCCTCGGGCAGTGTATTCCAGATCACAACCACTCGCTGGGTAAAAAAGTTTTTCCTCATGTCACCTTTGGTTCTTTCACCAATCACCTTAAATCTATGTCCTCTGGTTCTTGACCCTTCCACCAATGGGAACAGTTTCTCTCTCTCTACTCTGTCTAGGCCCTTCATGATTTTGAAAACCTCGATCAAATCTCCTCGCAACCATCTTTGTTCCAAGGAGAACAATCCCAGCGTCTCCAGTCTATCCACGTAACTGAAGTCCCTCATCCCTGGAATCATTCTAGTAAATCTCTTCTGCACCCTCTCTAAGGCCTTCACATCCTTCCTAAAGTGCGGTGCCCAGAACTGGACACAATACTCCAGTTGTGGCCAAATCAGTGTTCTATAAAGGTTCATCATGACTTCCATACTTTTGTACTCTGTGCCTCTATTTATAAAGCCCAGGATCCCGTATGCTTTTTTAACCACTTCCTCAACCTGCCCTGCCACCTTCAACGATTTGTGCGCATATACCCCCAGATCTCTCTGTTCCTGTACCCCTTTTAGAGTTGTGCCCTCTAGTTTACATTGCCTCTCCTCGTTCTTCCTACCAAAATGTATCACTTTGCATTTTTCTGCGTTAAATTTCATCTGCCACGTGTCCGCCCATTCCACCAGCCTGTCTATATCCTCCTGAAGTCTATCACTATCCTCCTCACTGTTCACTACACTTCCAAGTTTTGTGTCATCTGTAAATTTTTAAATTGTGCCCTGTACACCCAAGTCCAAGTCATTAATATATATCAAGAAAAGCAGTGGTCCCAGCACCAACCCCTGGGGAACACCACTGTACACCCCCCTCCAGTCTGAAAAACAACACTACTGTCTGTTTCCTGTCCCTTAGCCAATTCTGTATCAATGTTGCTACTGTCCCCTTTATTCTTGATGATAAGCCGACCATGCGGCACTTTATCAAACACCTTTTGAAAGTCCATATACACCACATCAACTGCACTGCCCTCATCAACCCTCTCTGTTACCTCATCAAAAAACTATCAGGTTAGTTAAACACGATTTGCCTTTAACAAATCCATGCTTACTTTCCCTAATCAATCCACACTCGTCCAAGTGACTGTTAATTCTGTCCCGGATTATTGTTTCTAAAAGTTTCCCCACCACTGAGGTTAAACTGACTGGCCTGTAGTTGCTGGGTTTATCCTTGCACCCTTTTTTGAACAAGGGTGTAACATTTGCAATTCTCCAGTCCTCTGGCACCATCCCTGTATCTACGGGAAGTTTGGAAGATTATGGCCAGTACCTCCGCAATTTCCACCCTTACTTCCCTCAATAACCTAGGATGCATCCCATCCGGACCGGGTGACTTATCTACTTGAAGTACAGCTAGCCTTTCTAGTACCTCCTCTTTATCAATTTTTAGCCCATCCAGTATATCAACTATATCTTCCTTTACTGAGACTGTGGCAGCATCTTCTTCCTTGGTAAAGACAGATGCAAAGTACTCATTTAGTACCTCGGCCATGCCCTCTGCCTCCATGAGTAGATCTCCTTTATGGTCCCTAATCGGCCCCACCCCTCCTCACTACCCGTTTACTGTTTACTGCCTATAGAAGACTTTTGGATTCCCTTTTATGTTGGCCGCCAGTCTATTCTCATACTCTCTAATTTCCTTTTTCACTTCCTCTCTGACCTTTCTATATTCTGTCTGGTTCTCACTTGTATTATCAACCTGACATCTGTCATACGCCCCTTTTTTCCATTTCATCTTACTCTCTCTCTCTTTTGTCATCCAGAGAGCTCTGGCTTTAGTTGCCCTACCTCTCTGCCTCGTGGGAATGTGCCCAGACTGTACCCGAACCATCTCCTCTTTAATTGTTCAATTACAGTTTTGCCTGCCAATCTTTGATTCCAGTTCACCCGGGCCAGATCTGTTCTCATCCCACTGAAATTGGCCCTCCTCCAATTGAGATTTTTACTTTAGAGTGGTCTGTGGCCCTTTCCATGGCTATTCTAAATCTTATGATACTATGATCGCTGTTCTCGAAATGTTCCCCCAATGACACTTGCTCCACTTGACCCACCTCATTCCCCAGAACCAAATCCAGCAATGCCTCCTTCCTCACTGGGCTGGAAACGTACTGGTCAAGAAAGTTCTCCTGAACACATTTCAAAAATTCCTCTCCCTCTTTGCCCCTTATATTTTTATCCCAGTCTATATTAGGATAGTTGAAGGCCCCCTGCTCTATAGTTCTTGCACCTCTCTGTAATTTCCCCGCAAATTTGCTCCTCTATATCCTTCCCACTGGTTGGTGGCCAAAGAATACACCCAGTAGTGTAATGGCACCTCTTTTATTTCTTAACCTCCACCTGGTGGTCATGTGGCTCTGGTTGTGCCTCATTGGTGGGGATCCTCACCGGTGTCATGAGCCAGGCTTGCTGAGCCTGTCCCTTGTGGTCCGGTGAGCCAGCCCTTCGTCTGTCCCCTGTTTGGAAGAGGCCTGGAATGTTGGACTGGTGCAGTATTAAAGCATCCTGACAGCTGCTGGGGAATCTGACGCACACCTGGATAAATCTCTTGCTGCGGTTGTTCACCAGCTGTGCCTCGATGGAGTGAAACTCCTTTCAGTTGATGAAAACTCCTGGTTAATGTGATGGTCCTCAGAGTGCCATGTTTGAGCAACCAATGGCACCCTGCACCTGTGGGAAGCCAGTCAGAGAGGTAAAATGACTGCCTGCTCGTTCAGGCTATTGTGGTCACAGGGGCAAACCACACATCCGTTATCTGCCTGATACATTAACGTGCAGCCAACTGAGAGACCCTCACGATGTCTCCAGTTGCGCACTGGAAGGAGCCAGAAGCAAAAAAAATCGAGAGCAGTGGTAACTTTCACAGCGACAGGCAACGCACGGCCTCCAGGTCCACCAGGGACGAGGTCTTCTTGAAGGAGTCTGCAGATGTCTGCGACCACCTGACGACTCACGTTCAGCCTTCGGAGGCACTGCGCCTCAGAGAGGTCCAGGAATCTCAGCCTCGGTCTGGCGACCCTCTCACGTGGATAGTGCCTCCTGCAACCTCGGCCTCGCTGCTCCTCTCCTCTCTGCTCCTCTCCTCTCTCTGCTCCTCTCCTCTCCTCGCTGCTCCTCTCTGCTCCTCTCCTCTCTCTGCTCCTCTCCTCTCCTCGCTGCTCCTCTCCTCTCCTCTCTGCTCCTCTCCTCTCTCTGCTCCTCTCCTCTCTGCTCCTCTCCTCTCCTCGCTGCTCCTCTCTCTGCTCCTCTCCTCTCCTCGCTGCTCCTCTCCTCTCCTCTCTGCTCCTCTCCTCTCTCTGCTCCTCTCCTCTCCTCGCTGCTCCTCTCTGCTCCTCTCCTCTCCTCTCTGCTCCTCTGCTCCTCTCCTCGCTGCTCCTCTCCTCTCCTCTCCTCTCCACTCTGCTCCTCTCCTCTCCTCTCCTCTCCACTCTGCTCCTCTCCTCTCCTCGCTGCTCCTCTGCTCCTCTCCTCGCTGCTCCTCTCCTCTCCTCTCCTCTCCACTCTGCTCCTCTCCTCTCCTCGCTGCTCCTCTCCTCTCCTCTCCTCTCTGCTCCTCTGCTCCTCTCCACTCTGCTCCTCTCCTCTCCTCGCTGCTCCTCTCCTCTCCTCTCCTCTCTGCTCCTCTCCTCTCTGCTCCTCTCCTCTCTGCTCCTCTCCACTCCGTTCCTCTCCTCTCTGCTCCTCTCCTCTCTGCTCCTCTCCTCTCTGCTCCTCTCCTCTCTGCTCCTCTCCTCTCTGCTCCTCTCCACTCTGCTCCTCTCCACTCTGCTCCTCTCCACTCTGCTCCTCTCCTCTCTGCTCCTCTCCTCTCTGCTCCTCTCCTCTCTGCTCCTCTCCTCTCTGCTCCTCTCCTCTCTGCTCCTCTCCTCTCTGCTCCTCTCCTCTCTGCTCCTCTCCTCTCTGCTCCTCTCCACTCTGCTCCTCTCCTCTCTGCTCCTCTCCTCTCTGCTCCTCTCCTCTCTGCTCCTCACCTCTCTGCTCCTCTCCTCTCTGCTCCTCTCCTCTCTGCTCCTCTCCACTCTGCTCCTCTCCACTCTGCTCCTCTCCTCTCTGCTCCTCTCCACTCTGCTCCTCTCCTCTCTGCTCCTCTCCTCTCTACTCCTCTCCTCTCTGCTCCTCTCCACTCTGCTCCTCTCCTCTCTACTCCTCTCCTCTCTGCTCCTCTCCACTCTGCTCCTCTCCTCTCTGCTCCTCTCCTCTCTGCTCCTCTCCTCTCTGCTCCTCTCCTCTCTGCTCCTCTCCTCTCTGCTCCTCTCCACTCTGCTCCACTCCTCTCTGCTCCTCTCCACTCTGCTCCTCTCCACTCTGCTCCTCTCCTCTCCACTCTGCTCCTCTCCTCTCTACTCCTCTCCTCTCTGCTCCTCTCCACTCTGCTCCTCTCCACTCTGCTCCTCTCCTCTCCTCTCTGCTCCTCTCCACTCTGCTCCTCTCCTCTCTGCTCCTCTCCACTCTGCTCCTCTCAACTCTGCTCCTCTCCACTCTGCTCCTCTCCACTCTGCTCCTCTCCTCTCCTCTCTGCTCCTCTCCACTCTGCTCCTCTCCTCTCTGCTCCTCTCAACTCTGCTCCTCTCCTCTCTGCTCCTCTCCTCTCTGCTCCTCTCCTCTCTGCTCCTCTCCTCTCTGCTCCTCTCCTCTCTGCTCCTCTCCACTCTGCTCCTCTCCTCTCTGCTCCTCTCCACTCTGCTCCTCTCCACTCTGCTCCTCTCCTCTCTGCTCCTCTCCACTCTGCTCCTCTCCTCTCCACTCTGCTCCTCTCCTCTCCTCTCTGCTCCTCTCCACTCTGCTCCTCTCAACTCTGCTCCTCTCCACTCTGCTCCTCTCCTCTCTGCTCCTCTCCTCTCTGCTCCTCTCCTCTCTGCTCCTCTCCTCTCTGCTCCTCTCCTCTCTGCTCCTCTCCTCTCTGCTCCTCTCCTCTCTGCTCCTCTTCACTCTGCTCCTCTCCTCTCCTCTCTGCTCCTCTCCTCTCTGCTCCTCTCCTCTCTGCTCCTCTCCTCTCTGCTCCTCTCCTCTCTGCTCCTCTCCACTCTGCTCCTCTCCTCTCTGCTCCTCTCCTCTCTGCTCCTCTCCTCTCTGCTCCTCTCCTCGCTGCTCCTCTCCTCTCTGCTCCTCTCCTCTCTGCTCCTCTCCTCTCTGCTCCTCTCCACTCTGCTCCTCTCCACTCTGCTCCTCTCCTCTCTGCTCCTCTCCACTCTGCTCCTCTCCACTCTGCTCCTCTCCACTCTGCTCCTCTCCTCTCTGCTCCTCTCAACTCTGCTCCTCTCCTCTCTGCTCCTCTCCACTCTGCTCCTCTCCACTCTGCTCCTCTCCTCTCTGCTCCTCTCCACTCTGCTCCTCTCCACTCTGCTCCTCTCCTCTCTGCTCCTCTCCACTCTGCTCCTCTCCTCTCTGCTCCTCTCCACTCTGCTCCTCTCTACTCTGCTCCTCTCCACTCTGCTCCTCTCCACTCTGCTCCTCTCCTCTCCTCTCTGCTCCTCTCCTCTCTACTCCTCTCCACTCTGCTCCTCTCCTCTCCTCTCTGCTCCTCTCCACTCTGCTCCTCTCCACTCTGCTCCTCTCCTCTCTACTCCTCTCCACTCTGCTCCTCTCCTCTCCACTCTGCTCCTCTCCACTCTGCTCCTCTCCTCTCCTCTCTGCTCCTCTCCTCTCTACTCCTCTCCTCTCCTCTCTGCTCCTCTCCTCTCTGCTCCTCTCCTCTCTGCTCCTCTCCTCTCTGCTCCTCTCCTCTCTGCTCCTCTCCTCTCTGCTCCTCTCCTCTCTGCTCCTCTCCAATCTGCTCCTCTCCTCTCTGCTCCTCTCCACTCTGCTCCTCTCCACTCTGCTCCTCTCCTCTCTGCTCCTCTCCTCTCTGCTCCTCTCCTCTCTGCTCCTCTCCTCTCTGCTCCTCTCCACTCTGCTCCTCTCCACTCTGCTCCTCTCCACTCTGCTCCTCTCCACTCTGCTCCTCTCCTCTCTGCTCCTCTCCACTCTGCTCCTCTCCTCTCCTCTCTGCTCCTCTCCTCTCTGCTCCTCTCCACTCTGCTCTTCTCCTTTCTGCTCCTCTCCTCTCTGCTCCTCTCCTCTCTACTCCTCTCCTCTCTGCTCCTCTCCACTCCTCTCCTCTCCACTCTGCTCCTCTCCTCTCCTCTCTGCTCCTCTCCTCTCTACTCCTCTCCACTCTGCTCCTCTCCTCTCTACTCCTCTCCTCTCTGCTCCTCTCCACTCTGCTCCTCTCCTCTCCACTCTGCTCCTCTCCTCTCCACTCTGCTCCTCTCAACTCTGCTCCTCTCCTCTCTGCTCCTCTCCACTCTGCTCCTCTCCACTCTGCTCCTCCCCTCTCCTCTCTGCTCCTCTCCTCTCTACTCCTCTCCACTCTGCTCCTCTCCTCTCTGCTCCTCTCCTCTCCTCTCTGCTCCTCTCCTCTCCACTCTGCTCCTCTCCACTCTGCTCCTCTCCTCTCTACTCCTCTCCACTCTGCTCCTCTCCTCTCTGCTCCTCTCCTCTCCTCTCTGCTCCTCTCCTCTCTGCTCCTCTCCACTCTGCTCCTCTCCACTCTGCTCCTCTCCTCTCCTCTCCTCTCTGCTCCTCTCCTCTCCTCTCCTCTCCTCTCTGCTCCTCTCCTCTCTGCTCCTCTCCTCTCTACTCCTCTCCTCTCTGCTCCTCTCCTCTCTGCTCCTCTCCTCTCTGCTCCTCTCCACTCTGCTCCTCTCCACTCTGCTCCTCTCCTCTCCTCTCCTCTCTGCTCCTCTCCTCTCCTCTCCTCTCCTCTCTGCTCCTCTCCTCTCTGCTCCTCTCCTCTCTGCTCCTCTCCACTCTGCTCCTGTCCTCTCTGCTCCTCTCCACTCTGCTCCTCTCCTCTCTGCTCCTCTCCTCTCTGCTCCTCTCCTCTCTGCTCCTCTCCTCTCTGCTCCTCTCCTCTCTGCTCCTCTCCTCTCTGCTCCTCTCCTCTCTGCTCCTCTCCTCTCTGCTCCTCTCCTCTCTGCTCCTCTCCTCTCTGCTCCTCTCCTCTCTACTCCTCTCCTCTCTGCTCCTCTCCACTCCTCCCCTCTCCTCTCTGCTCCTCTCCACTCTGCTCCTCTCATTTCTGCTCCTCTCCTCTCTGCTCCTCTCCTCTCTGCTCCTCTCCTTTCTGCTCCTCTCCTCTCTGCTCCTTTCCTCTCTGCTCCTCTCCTCTCTGCTCCTCTCCACTCTGCTCCTCTCCTCTCTGCTCCTTTCCTCCCTGCTCCTCTCCTCTCTGCTCCTCTCCTTTCTGCTCCTCTCCTTTCTGCTCCTCTCCACTCTGCTCCTCTCCTCTCTGCTCCTCTCCTCTCTGCTCCTCTCCTCTCTGCTCCTCTCCTTTCTGCTCCTCTCCTCTCTGCTCCTGTCCTCTCTGCTCCTCTCCACTCTGCTCCTCTCCACTCTGCTCCTCTCCACTCTGCTCCTCTCCTCTCTGCTCCTGTCCTCTCTGCTCCTCTCCACTCTGCTCCTCTCCACTCTGCTCCTCTCCACTCTGCTCCTCTCCTCTCTGCTCCTCTCCTCGCTGCTCCTCTCCTCTCTGCTCCTGTCCTCTCTGCTCCTCTCCTTTCTGCTCCTCTCCTCTCTGCTCCTGTCCTCTCTGCTCCTGTCCTCTCTGCTCCTCTCCTCTCTGCTCCTCTCCACTCTGCTCCTCTCCACTCTGCTCCTCTCCACTCTGCTCCTCTCCTCTCTGCTCCTCTCCTCTCTGCTCCTCTCCTCTCTGCTCCTCTCCTCGCTGCTCCTCTCCACTCTGCTCCTCTCCACTCTGCTCCTCTCCTTTCTGCTCCTCTCCACTCTGCTCCTCTCCTCTCTGCTCCTCTCCTCTCTGCTCCTCTCCTCTCTGCTCCTCTCCACTCTGCTCCTCTCATTTCTGCTCCTCTCCTCTCTGCTCCTCTCCTCTCTGCTCCTCTCCTTTCTGCTCCTCTCCTCTCTGCTCCTTTCCTCTCTGCTCCTCTCCTCTCTGCTCCTCTCCACTCTGCTCCTCTCCTCTCTGCTCCTTTCCTCTCTGCTCCTCTCCTCTCTGCTCCTCTCCTTTCTGCTCCTCTCCTCTCTGCTCCTCTCCACTCTGCTCCTCTCCTCTCTGCTCCTCTCCTCTCTGCTCCTCTCCACTCTGCTCCTCTCCACTCTGCTCCTCTCCTCTCTGCTCCTCTCCTCTCTGCTCCTCTCCTTTCTGCTCCTCTCCTCTCTGCTCCTCTCCTCTCTGCTCCTCTCCACTCTGCTCTTCTCCTTTCTGCTCCTCTCCTTTCTGCTCCTCTCCTCTCTGCTCCTTTCCTCTCTGCTTCTCTCCACTCTGCTCTTCTCCTTTCTGCTCCTCTCCTTTCTGCTCCTCTCCTCTTTGCTCCTTTCCTCTCTGCTCCTCTCCACTCTGCTCCTCTCCACTCTGCTCCTCTCCTCTCTGCTCCTCTCCACTCTGCTCTTCTCCTTTCTGCTCCTCTCCTTTCTGCTCCTCTCCTCTCTGCTCCTTTCCTCTCTGCTCCTCTCCACTCTGCTCTTCTCCTTTCTGCTCCTCTCCTTTCTGCTCCTCTCCTCTCTGCTCCTTTCCTCTCTGCTCCTCTCCACTCTGCTCTTCTCCTTTCTGCTCCTCTCCTTTCTGCTCCTCTCCTCTCTGCTCCTTTCCTCTCTGCTCCTCTCCACTCTGCTCCTCTCCTCTCTGCTCCTCTCCACTCTGCTCCTCTCCACTCTGCTCCTCTCCTCTCTGCTCCTCTCCACTCTGCTCCTCTCCTCTCTGCTCCTCTCCACTCTGCTCCTCTCCACTCTGCTCCTCTCCTCTCCTCTCTGCTCCTCTCCTCTCCTCTCTGCTCCTCTCCACTCTGCTCCTCTCCTCTCTGCTCCTCTCCTCTCTGTTCTCTCCTCTCCGCTCCTCTCCTCTCTGCTCCTCTCCTCTCTGCTCCTCTCCTCTCTACTCCTCTCCTCTCTGCTCCTCTCCTCGCTCCTCCTCTCCTCTCTGCTCCTCTCCACTCCTCCCCTCTCCTCTGTGCCTCTCTCCGATGTACCCCTCTGAGTACATGCTGTGTAAATCCAGGAGTGACACGCTGTGTAAATCCAGGAGTGACACGCTGTGTAAATCCAGGAGTGACACGCTGTGTAAATCCAGGAGTGACACGCTGTGTAAATCCAGGAGTGAGACGCTGTGTAAATCCAGGAGTGAGACGCTGTGTAAATCCAGGAGTGACACGCTGTGTAAATCCGGGAGTGAGACGCTGTGTAAATCCAGGAGTGAGACGCTGTGTAAATCCAGGAGTGAGACGCTGTGTAAATCCAGGAGTGAGACGCTGTGTAAATCCAGGAGTGAGACGCTGTGTAAATCCGGGAGTGAGACGCTGTGTAAATCCAGGAGTGAGACGCTGTGTAAATCCAGGAGTGAGACGCTGTGTAAATCCAGGAGTGACACGCTGTGTAAATCCAGGAGTGAGACGCTGTGTAAGTCCAGGAGTGAGACGCTGTGTAAATCCAGGAGTGACACGATGTGTAAATCCAGGAGTGAGACACTGTGTAAATCCAGGAGTGACACGATGTGTAAATCCAGGAGTGAGACACTGTGTAAATCCAGGAGTGAGACGTTGTGTAAATCCAGGAGTGAGACGTTGTGTAAATCCAGTAGTGAGACGTTGTGTCAATCCAGGAGTGAGACATTGTGTAAATCCAGGAGTGAGACGTTGTGTAAATCCAGTAGTGAGACGTTGTGTAAATCCAGGAGTGAGACGTTGTGTAAATCCAGGAGTGTTAGCAGTGACACATCCAGTGTGGGTGGTGAGGAGGGTCGGACACTGCCGGGGATTCACTGCATGAGGAGTTCGATCATTGACAGGACACTGCCCACCTCAGCCGGTTGCAACATCGTCTTTTGTGTCAATTTGTTGCCCGTCACCATCTGTTTCAGCGCTCAGCGATCCCAGCTCCACAGTGGGGCTCCACAGTGAGGCTCCAGTGTGAGGCTCCACAGTGAGGCTCCAGTGTGAGGCTCCACAGTGGGGCTCCACAGTGAGGCTCCAGTGTGAGGCTCCACAGTGAGGCTCCAGTGTGAGGCTCCACAGTGAGGCTCCACAGTGAGGCTCCACAGTGAGGCTCCAGTGTGAGGCTCCAGAAACACCTGTCCTTCACGGTATGCCCACTGCTTGCCTCATAGTGCCCCCTCCTCAACCATATAATGCAGTGCCCCCTCCTCAACCAGAAAATGCAGTGCCCCCTCCTCAACCAGAAAATGCAGTGCCCCCTCCTCAACCAGAAAATGCAGTGCCCCCTCCTCAACCAGAAAATGCAGTGCCCCCTCCTCAAACATATAATGCAGTGCCCCCTCCTCAACCATATAATGCAGTGCCCCCTCCTCAACCAGAAAATGCAGTGCCCCCTCCTCAAACATATAATGCAGTGCCGTCTCCACCTCCATATAATGCAGTGCCGTCTCCACCTCCATATAATGCAGTGCCCTCTCCACCACCATATAATGCAGTGCCCTCTCCACCACCATATAATGCAGTGCCCTCTCCAACACCATATAATGCAGTGCCCCCTCCAACACCATATAATGCAGTGCCCCCTCCACCTCCATATAATGCAGTGCCCCCTCCACCTCCATATAATGCAGTGACCCCTCCACCTCCATATAATGCAGTGCCCCCTCCACCTCCATATAATGCAGTGCCCTCTCCACCACCATATAATGCAGTGCCCTCTCCACCACCATATAATGCAGTGCCCTCTCCACCACCATATAATGCAGTGCCCCCTCCAACACCATATAATGCAGTGCCTCCTCCACCTCCATATAATGCAGTGCCCCCTCCACCTCCATATAATGCAGTGACCCCTCCACCTCCATATAATGCAGTGCCCCCTCCACCTCCATATAATGCAGTGCCCCCTCCACCTCCATATAATGCAGTGCCCTCTACACCTCCATATAATACAGTGCCCTCTCCACCACCGGATAATGCAGTGCCCCCCACCACAATATAATGCAGTGCCCTCTCCACCACCATATAATGCAGTGCCCTCTGCACCACAATATAATGCAGTGCCCTCTCCACCAATATATAATGCAGTGCCTCCTCCACCACCATATAATGCAGTGCCCTCTCCACCACCATATAATGCAGTGCCCTCTCCACATCCATATAATGCAGTGCCCTCTCCACCACCATATAATGCAGTGCCCTCTGCACCACAATATAATGCAGTGCCCTCTCCACCTCCATATAATGCAGTGCCCTCTCCACCACCATATAATGCAGTGCCCTCTCCACCACCATATAATGCAGTGCCCTCTCCACCACCATATAATGCAGTGCCCTCTCCACCACCATATAATGCAGTGCCCTCTCCACCACCATATAATGCAGTGCCCCCTCCACCACCATACAATGCAGTACCCCTCCACCACCATATAATGCAGTGCCCCCTCTACCGCCATATAATGCAGTGCCCTCTCCACCACCATATAATGCAGTGCCCTCTGCACCACAATATAATGCAGTGCCCTCTCCACCAATATATAATGCAGTGCCTCCTCCACCACCATATAATGCAGTGCCCTCTCCACGACAATATAATGCAGTGACCTCTCCACCTCCATATAATGCAGTGCCCCCTCCTCAAACATATAATGCAGTGCCCTCTCCACCACCATATAATGCAGTGCCCTCTCCACCTCCATATAATGCAGTGCCCCCTCCTCAAACATATAATGCAGTGACCTCTCCACCACCATATAATGCAGTGCCCTCTCCACCTCCATATAATGCAGTGCCCCCTCCTCAAACATATAATGCAGTGCCCTCTCCACCACCATATAATGCAGTGCCCCCTCTACCGCAATATAATGCAGTGCCCTCTCCACCACCATATAATGCAGTGCCCTCTGCACCACAATATAATGCAGTGCCCCCTCCACCACCATATAATGCAGTGCCCCCTCCACCAATATATAATGCAGTGCCTCCTCCACCACAATATAATGCAGTGCCCTCTTCACGACAATATAATGCAGTGCCCTCTCCACCACCATATAATGCAGTGCCCTCTCCACCACCATATAATGCAGTGCCCCCTCTACTACAATATTACGCAGTGCCCTCTCCACCTCCATATAATGCAGTGCACCCTCCACCTACATATAATGCAGTGCCCCCTCCACCTCCATATAATGCAGTGCCCCCTCCACCTCCATGTAATGCAGTGCCTCCTACACCTCCATATAATGCAGTGCCGTCTCCACCTCCATATAATGCAGTGCCCCCTCCACCTCCATATAATGCAGTGCCCCCTCCACCTCCATATAATGCAGTGCCTTCTACACCACCATATAATGCAGTGCCCCCTCCACCACAATATAATGCAGTACCCGACCACCATATAATGCAGTGCCCTCTCCACCACCATATAATGCAGTGCCCTCTCCACCACCATATAATGCAGTGCCCCCTCCACCACCATATAATGCAATGCCCCCTCTACCGCCATATAATGCAATGCCCCCTCTACCGCCATATAATGCAGTGCCCTCTCCACCACCATATAATGCAGTGCCCCCTCCACCACAATATAATGCAGTGCCCTCTCCACCACCATATAATGCAGTGCCCCCTCCACCACCATATAATGCAGTGCCCCCTCCACCACCATATAATGCAATGCCCCCTCTACCGCCATATAATGCAGTGCCCTCTCCACCACCATATAATGCAGTGCCCCCTCCACCACAATATAATGCAGTACCCTCTCCACCAATATATAATGCAGTGCCTCCTCCACCACCATATAATGCAGTGCCCTCTCCACCACCATATAATGCAGTGCCCCCTCCACCACCATATAATGCAGTGCCCTCTCCACCACCATATAATGCAGTGCCCTCTCCACCACCATATAATGCAGTGCCCCCTCCACCACAATATAATGCAGTACCCTCTCCACCAATATATAATGCAGTGCCTCCTCCACCACCATATAATGCTGTGCCCTCTCCACCACCATATAATGCAGTGCCTCCTCCACCACCATATAATGCAGTGACCTCTCCACCACCATATAATGCAGTGCCCTCTCCACCACCATATAATGCAGTGCCCCCTCCTCAAACATAGAATGCAGTGCCCTCTCCACCACCATATAATGCAGTGCCCTCTCCACCACCATATAACGCAGTGCCCCCTCTACTACAATATTACGCAGTGCCCTCTCCACGACAATATAATGCAGTGACCTCTCCACCACCATATAAAGCAGTGCCCCGTCCACCACCATATAATGCAGTACCCCTCCACCACCATATAATGCAGTGCCCCCTCTACTACAATATTACGCAGTGCCCTCTCCACGACAATATAATGCAGTGCCCCCTCCAGCACCATATAATGCAGTGCCCTCTGCACCACAATATAATGCAGTGCCCTCTCCACCAATATATAATGCAGTGCCCCCTCCACCACCATATAATGCAGTGCCCTCTCCACGACAATATAATGCAGTGACCTCTCCACCACCATATAATGCAGTGCCCCCTCCACCAATATATAATGCAGTGCCCCCCTCCACCACCATATAATGCAGTGCCCTCTCCACGACAATATAATGCAGTGACCTCTCCACCACCATATAATGCAGTGCCCTCTCCACCTCCATATAATGCAGTGCCCCCTCCTCAAACATATAATGCAGTGCCCTCTCCACCACCATATAATGCAGTGCCCTCTCCACCTCCATATAATGCAGTGCCCCCTCCACCAATATATAATGCAGTGCCTCCTCCACCACCATATAATGCAGTGCCCTCTCCACCTCCATATAATGCAGTGCCCCCTCCTCAAACATATAATGCAGTGCCCTCTCCACCACCATATAATGCAGTGCCCTCTCCACCTCCATATAATGCAGTGCCCCCTCCTCAAACATATAATGCAGTGCCCTCTCCACCTCCATATAATGCAGTACCCCCTCCTCAAACATATAATGCAGTGCCCTCTCCACCACCATATAATGCAGTGCCCCCTCTACCGCCATATAATGCAGTGCCCTCTCCACCACCATATAATGCAGTGCCCTCTGCACCACAATATAATGCAGTGCCTCCTCCACCACCATATAATGCAGTGCCCTCTCCACCACAATATAATGCAGTACCCTCTCCACCACCATATAATGCAGTGCCCTCTCCACCACCATATAATGCAGTGCACCGTCCACCTGCATATAATGCAGTGCCCCCTCCACCTCCATATAATGCAGTGCCCCCTACACCTCCATACAATGCAGTGCCTCCTCCACCACCATATAATGCAGTGCCCTCTCCACCACAATATAATGCAGTACCCTCTCCACCACCGTATAATGCAGTGCCGTCTCCACCTCCATATAATGCAGTGCCCTCTCCACCACCATTTAATGCAGTGCCCCCTCCACCTCCATATAATGCAATGCCCCCTCCACCTCCGTATAATGCAGTGCACCCTCCACCTCCATATAATGCAGTGCCCCCTCCACCTCCATATAATGCAGTGCCTTCTACACCACCATATAATGCAGTGCCCCCTCCACCACAATATAATGCAGTGCCCCCTCCACCACAATATAATGCAGTGCCCCCTCCACCTCCATATAATGCAGTGCCCCCTCCACCTCCATATAATGCAGTGCCCCCTCCACCTCCATATAATGCAGTGCCCCCTCCACCTCCAAAAAATGCAGTGCCCCCTCCACCTCCATATAATGCAGTGCCTTCTACACCACCATATAATGCAGTGCCCCCTCCACCTCCAAAAAATGCAGTGCCCCCTCCACCTCCATATAATGCAGTGCCTTCTACACCTCCATATAATGCAGTGCCCTCTCCACCACCATATAATGCAGTGCCCTCTCCAACACAATATAATGCAGTGCCCTCTCCACCACAATATAATGCAGTGCCCTCTCCAACACAATATAATGCAGTGCCCCCTCCACCACAATATAATGCAGTGCCTTCTACACCACCATATAATGCAGTGCCCTCTCCACCACCATATAATGCAGTGCCCCCTCCACCACAATATAATGCAGTGCCCTCTCCACCACCATATAATGCAGTGCCCTCTCCAACACAATATAATGCAGTGCCCCCTCCACCACCATATAATGCAGTGCCCCCTCCACCTCCATATAATGCAGTGCCCCCTCCACCTCCATATAATGCAGTGCCCCCTCCACCACAATATAATGCAGTGCCCTCTCCAACACAATATAATGCAGTGCCCCCTCCACCTCCATATAATGCAGTGCCCCCTCCACCTCCATATAATGCAGTGCCCTCTCCACCTCCATTTAATGCAGTGACCCCTCCACCTCCATATAATGCAGTGCCCCCTCCACCTCCATATAATGCAGTGCCTTCTCCACCACCGGATAATGCAGTGCCCCCCACCACAATAGAATGCAGTGCCCTCTCCACCACCAGAAATACAGTGCCCTCTCCAATGCAATATAATACAGTGCCCTCTCCAACACAATATAATGCAGTGCCCCCTCCACCACCAGAGAATGCAGTGCCTCCTCCACCAACATATAATGCAGTGCCTTCTCCACCACCATATAATGCAGTGCCCTCTGCACCACAATATAATGCAGTGCCCTCTCCACCAATATATAATGAGTGCCTCCTCCACCACCATATAATGCAGTGACCTCTCCACCACCATATAATGCGGTGCCCTCTCCACCTCCATATAATGCAGTGCCCTCTCCACCACCATATAATGCAGTGCCCCCTCCACCACCATATAATGCAGTGCCCCTCCACCACCATATAATGCAGTACCCCTCCACCACCATATAATGCAGTGCCCCCTCTACCGCCATATAATGCAGTGCCCTCTTCACCACCATATAATGCAGTGCCCCCTCCACCACAATATAATGCAGTGCCCTCTCCACCACAATATAATGCAGTGGCCTCTAAACCACCATATAATGCAGAGCCCTCTCCACCACCATATAATACAGTGCCCTCTCCACCACAATATAATGCAGTGCCCTCTACACCACCATATAATGCAGAGCCCTCTCGACCACCAGAAAATGCAGAGCCCTCTCCACCACCATATAATGCAGAGCCCTCTCCAACACCATATAATGCAGTTCCCTCTCCACCTCCATATAATGCAGTGCCCACTCCACCACCATATAATGCAGTGCCCTCTCCACTTCCATATAATGCAGTGCCCTCTCCACCTCCATATAATGCAGTGCCCTCTCCACCAACATATAATGCAGTGCCTCCTCCACCAACATATCATCCAGTCCCTTCTCCACCACCATATAATGCAGTGCCCTCTCCACCACAATATAATGCTGTGCCCTCTCCACCAACATATAATGCAGTGCCTCCTCCACCACCATATAATGCAGTGCCCTCTCCACCACAATATAATGCAGTGCCCTCCACACCACCATATAATGCAGTGCACTCTCCACCACCGTATAATGCAGAGCCCTCTCCACCACCATATAATGCAGAGCCCTCTCCACCACCATATAATGCAGTGCTCTCTCCAACTCCATATAATGCAGAGCCCTCTCGACCACCATATAATGCAGAGCCCTCTCCACCACCATATAATGCAGAGCCCTCTCCAACACCATATAATGCAGTGCCCTCTCCACCTCCATATAATGCAGTGCCCTCTCCACCACCATATAATGCAGTGCCCACTCCACTTCCATATAATGCAGTGCCCACTCCACCTCCATATAATGCAGTGCCCTCTCCACCAACATATAATGCAGTTCCTCCTCCACCAACATATAATGCAGTGCCTTCTCCACCACCATATAATGCAGTGCCCTCTCCACCACAATATAATGCAGTGCCCTCTCCACCAACATATAATGCAGTGCCTCCTCCACCACCATATAATGCAGTGCCCCCTCCACCACAATATAATGCAGTGTCCTCCACACCACCATATAATGCAGTGCACTCTCCACCACCATATAATGCAGAGCCCTCTCCACCACCATATAATGCAGAGCCCTCTCCACCACCATATAATGCAGTGCCCTGTCCACCTCCATATAATGCAGTGCCCTCTCCACCTCCATATAATGCAGTGCCCTCTCCACCATCATATAATGCAGTGCCCTCTCCACCTCCATATAATGCAGTGCCCTCTCCACCTCCATATAATGGAGTGACCCCTCCACCAAAATATAATACAGTGCCCTCTCCACCTCCATATAATGCAGTGCCCTCTCCACCTCCATATAATGCAGTGCCCTCTCCACCACAATATAATGCAGTGCCCCTCCACCACCATATAATGCAGTGCCCCCTCCACCACAATATAATGCAGTGCCCCCTCCACCAAAATATAATGCAGTGCCCCCTACACCACCATATAATGCAGTGACACCTCCACCACCATATAATGCAGTGCCCTCTCCACCACCATATAATTCAGTGCCCTTTCCACCACCACATAATGCAGTGCACCCTCCACCTCCATATAATGCAGTGCCCCCTCCACCTCCATATAATGCAGTGCCCCCTCCACCTCCATATAATGCAGTGCCCCCTCCACCTCCATATAATGCAGTGCCCCCTCCACCTCAATATAATGCAGTGCCCTCTCCAACACAATATAATGCAATGCCCCCTCCACCTCAATATAATGCAGTGCCCCCTCCACCTCCATATAATGCAGTGCCCCCTCCACCTCCATATAATGCAGTGCCCCCTCCACCTCCATATAATGCAGTGCCCCCTCCACCTCAATATAATGCAGTGCCCTCTCCAACACAATATAATGCAGTGCCCCCTCCACCACAATATAATGCAGTGCCCCCTCCACCACCATATAATGCAGTGCCCTCTCCACCACCATATAATGCAGTGCCCCCTCCACCTCCATATAATGCAGTGTCCCCTCCACCTCCATATAATGCAGTGCCCCCTCCACCTCCATATAATGCAGTGCCCCCTCCACCTCCATATAATGCAGTGCCCTCTCCACCTCCATTTAATGCAGTGCCCCCTCCACCTCCATATAATGCAGTGCCCCCTCCACTTCCATATCATGCAGTGACCCCTCCACCTCCATATAATGCAGTGCCCCCTCCACCTCCATATAATGCAGTGCCTTCTCCACCACCGGATAATGCAGTGCCCCCCACCACAATAAAATGCAGTGCCCTCTCCACCACCATATAATACAGTGCCCTCTCCAATACAATATAATACAGTGCCCTCTCCAACACAATATAATGCAGTGCCCCCTCCACCACCAGAGAATGCAGTGCCTCCTCCACCAACATATAATGCAGTGCCTTCTCCACCACCATATAATGCAGTGCCCTCTGCACCACAATATAATGCAGTGCCCTCTCCACCAATATATAATGCAGTGCCTCCTCCACCACCATATAATGCAGTGCCCTCTCCACCACAATATAATGCAGTGACCTCTCCACCACCATATAATGCGGTGCCCTCTCCACCTCCATAGAATGCAGTGCCCTCTCCACCTCCATATAATGCAGTGCACTCTCCACCACCATATAATGCAGTGCCCCCTCCACCACCATATAATGCAGTGCCCCTCTACCGCCATATAATGCAGTGCCCTCTCCACCACCATATAATGCAGTGCCCCCTCCACCACAATATAATGCAGTGCCCTCTCCACCACAATATAATGCAGTGCCCTCTAAACCACCATATAATGCAGAGCCCTCTCCACCACCATATAATACAGTGCCCTCTCCACCACAATATAATGCAGTGCCCTCTACACCACCATATAATGCAGAGCCCTCTCGACCACCATATAATGCAGAGCCCTCTCCACCACCATATAATGCAGAGCCCTCTCCAACACCATATAATGCAGTGCCCTCTCCACCTCCATATAATGCAGTGCCCTCTCCACCACCATATAATGCAGTGCCCTCTCCACTTCCATATAATGCAGTGCCCTCTCCACCTCCATATAATGCAGTGCCCTCTCCACCAACATATAATGCAGTGCTTCCTCCACCAACATATAATGCAGTCCCTTCTCCACCACCATATAATGCAGTGCCCTCTCCACCACAATATAATGCAGTGCCCTCTCCACCAACATATAATGCAGTGACTCCTCCACCACCATATAATGCAGTGCCCTCTCCACCACAATATAATGCAGTGCCCTCCACACCACCATATAATGCAGTGCACTCTCCACCACCGTATAATGCAGAGCCCTCTCCACCACCATATAATGCAGAGCCCTCTCCACCACCATATAATGCAGTGCTCTCTCCAACTCCATATAATGCAGAGCCCTCTCGACCACCATATAATGCAGAGCCCTCTCCACCACCATATAATGCAGAGCCCTCTCCAACACCATATAATGCAGTGCCCTCTCCACCTCCATATAATGCAGTGCCCTCTCCACCACCATATAATGCAGTGCCCACTCCACTTCCATATAATGCAGTGCCCTCTCCACCTCCATATAATGCAGTGCCCTCTCCACCAACATATAATGCAGTTCCTCCTCCACCAACATATAATGCAGTGCCTTCTCCACCAACATATAATGCAGTGCCCTCTCCACCACAATATAATGCAGTGCCCTCTCCACCAACATATAATGCAGTGCCTCCTCCACCACCATATAATGCAGTGCCCTCTCCACCACAATATAATGCAGTGCCCTCCACACCACCATATAATGCAGTGCACTCTCCACCACCATATAATGCAGAGCCCTCTCCACCACCATATAATGCAGAGCCCTCTCCACCACCATATAATGCAGTGCCCTGTCCACCTCCATATAATGCAGTGCCCTCTCCACCTCCATATAATGCAGTGCCCCCTCCACCAAAATATAATACAGTGCCCTCTCCACCTCCATATAATGCAGTGCCCTCTCCACCTCCATATAATGCAGTGCCCTCTCCACCACAATATAATGCAGTGCCCCTCCACCACCATATAATGCAGTGCCCCCTCCACCACAATATAATGCAGTGCCCCCTCCACCAAAATATAATGCAGTGCCCCCTACACCACCATATAATGCAGTGCCCTCTCCACCACCATATAATTCAGTGCCCTTTCCACCACCACATAATGCAGTGCCCCCTCCACCACCAAAAAATGCAGTGCCCCCTCCACCACCATATAATGCCGTGCCCCCTCCACATCCATATAATGCAGTGCCCTCTCCACCACCATATAATGCAGCGCCCTCTCCACCACCATAAAATGCAGCGCCCTCTCGACGTCCATATAATGCAGTGCCCTCTCCACCACCATATAATGCAGTGCCCCCTCCACATCCATATAATGCAGTGCCCTCTCCACCACCATATAATGCAGCGCCCTCTCCACCACCATAAAATGCAGCGCCCCCTCCACATCCATAAAATGCAGTGCCCTCTCCACCACCATATAATGCAGTGCCCGCTCCACCTCCATAAAATGCAATGCCCCCTCCACATCCATATAATGCAGTGCCCTCTCCACCACCATATAATGCAGTGCCCGCTCCACCTCCATAAAATGCAATGCCCCCTCCACATCCATATAATGCAGTGCCCCCTCCACCACCATATAATTCAGTGCCCTCTCCACCACCATATAATTCTGTGCCCTCTCCACCACCATATAATGCAGTGCCCTCTCCACCACCATATAATGCAGTGCCCTCTCCACCACCATATAATGCAGTGACCCCCCACCACCATATAATGCAGTGCCCCCTCCACCACCATATAATGCAGTGCCCCCTCCACCACCATATAATGCAGTGCCCCCACCACCACCATATAATGCAGTGCCCCCTCCACCACCATATAATGCAGTGCCCCCTCCACCACAATATAATGCAGTGCCCTCTGCACCTCCATATAATGCAGTGCCCTCTCCACCACCATATAATGCAGTGCCCCCTCCACCACAATATAATGCAGTGCCCTCTCCACCTCCATATAATGCAGTGCCCTCTCCACCACCATATAATGCAGTGCCCTCTCCACCACAATATAATGCAGTGCCCTCTCCACCTCCATATAATGCAGTGCCCTCTCCACCACCATATAATGCAGTGCCCTCTCCACCACCATATAATGCAGTGCCCTCTCCACCACCATATAATGCAGTGACACCCCACCACCATATAATGCAGTGCCCCCTCCACCACCATATAATGCAGTGCCCCCTCCACCACCATATAATGCAGTGCCCCCTCCACCACCATATAATGCAGTGCCCCCTCCACCACCATATAATGCAGTGCCCCCTCCACCACAATATAATGCAGTGCCCTCTCCACCTCCATATAATGCAGTGCCCTCTCCACCTCCATATAATGCAGTGCCCTCTCCACCACCATATAATGCAGTGCCCCCTCCACCACCATATAATGCAGTGCCCTCTCCACCTCCATATAATGCAGTGCCCTCTCCACCACCATATAATGCAGTGCCCCCTCCACCACCATATAATGCAGTGCCCCCTCCACCACCATAAAATGCAGTGCCCCCTCCACCACCATATAATGCAGTGCCCCCTCCACCACCATATAATGCAGTGCCCCCTCCACCACCATAAAATGCAGTGCCCCCTCCACCACCATATAATGCAGTGCCCCCTCCACCACCATAAAATGCAGTGCCCCCTCCACCACCATATAATGCAGTGCCCCCTCCACCACCATATAATGCAGTGCCCCCTCCACCACCATAAAATGCAGTGCCCCCTCCACCACCATATAATGCAGTGCCCGCTCCACCACCATATAATGAAGTGCCCTCTCCACATCCATATAATGCAGTGCCCCCTACACCACCATAAAATGCAGTGCCCCCTCCACCACCATATAATGCAGTGCCCCCTCCACCACCATAAATGCAGTGCCCGCTCCACCACCATATAATGCAGTGCCCCCTCCACCACAATATAATGCAGTGCCCCCTCCAACACCATATAATGCAGTGCCCCCTCCACATCCATATAATGCAGTGCCCCCTCCAACACCATATAATGCAGTGCCCCCTCCACATCCATATAATGCAGTGCCCTCTCCACCACCATATAATGCAGTGCCCCCTCCACCACCATAAAATGCAGTGCCCCCTCCACCACCAGAAAATGCAGTGCCCCCTCCACCTCCATATAATGCAGTGCCCTCTCCACCACCATATAATGCAGTGCCCCCTCCACATCCATATAATGCAGTGCCCTCTCCACCACCATATAATGCAGTGCCCCCTCCACCACCATAAAATGCAGTGCCCCCTCCACCACCATAAAATGGAGTGCCCCCTCCACCTCCATATAATGCAGTGCCCTCTCCACCACCATAAAATGGAGTGCCCCCTCAACATCCATATAATGCAGTGCCCTCTCCACCACAATATAATGGAGTGCCCCCTCCACCTCCATATAATGCAGTGCCCCCTCCACCACCATATAATGCAGTGACCCCACCACCTCCATATAGTGCAGTGCCCCCTCCACCACCATAAAATGCAGTGTGCCCTGCACCACCATATAATTCAGTGCCCTCTCCACCACCATATAATGCAGTGCCCCCTCCACCACCATATAATGCAGTGCCCTCTCCACCATCATATAATGCAGCGCCCTCTCCACCACCATAAAATGCAATGCCCCCTCCACATCCATATAATGCAGTGCCCCCTCCACCACCAGAAAATGCAGTGCCCCCTCCACCTCCATATAATGCAGTGCCCCCTCCACATCCATATAGTGCAGTGCCCCCTCCACCAATATATAATGCAGTGTGCCCTGCACCACCATATAATTCAGTGCCCTCTCCACCACCATAGAATGCAGTGCCCCCTCCACATCCATATAATGCAGTGCCCCCTCCACCAATATATAATGCAGTGTGCCCTGCACCACCATATAATGCAGTGCCCTCTCCACCACCATAAAATGCAGTGCCCCCTCCACATCCATATAATGCAGTGCCCTCTCCACCATCATATAATGCAGCGCCCTCTCCACCACCATAAAATGCAATGCCCCCTCCACATCCATATAATGCAGTGCCCCCTCCACCACCAGAAAATGCAGTGCCCCCTCCACATCCATATAATGCAGTGCCCCCTCCACCTTATATAATGCAGTGCCCTCTCCACCATCATATAATGCAGCGCCCTCTCCACCACCATAAAATGCAATGCCCCCTCCACATCCATATAATGCAGTGCCCTCTCCACCACCATAAAATGCAGTGCCCCCTCCACATCCATATAATGCAGTGCGCCCTGCACCACCATATAATTCAGTGCCCTCTCCACCACCATATAATGCAGTGCCCTCTCCACCACCATATAATGCAGTGCCCTCTCCACCACCATATAATGCAGTGCCCTCTCCGCCACCATATAATGCAGTGCCCTCTCCACCACCATATAATGCAGTGCCCTCTCCACCTCCATATAATGCAGTGCCCCCTCCACCACCATATAATGCAGTGCCCCCTCCACCACCATATAATGCAGTGCCCTCTCCACCACCATATAATGCAGTGCCCTCTCCACCTCCATATAATGCAGTGCCCCCTCCACCACCATATAATGCAGTGCCCTCTCCACCACCATATAATGCAGTGCCCTCTCCACCTGCATATAATGCAGTGCCCCCTCCACCACCATATAATGCAGTGCCCCCTCCACCACCATATAATGCAGTGCCCCCTCCACCACCATATAATGCAGTGCCCTCTCCACCACCATAT
Source organism: Heptranchias perlo (assembly GCF_035084215.1). Classification (NCBI taxonomy): domain Eukaryota; kingdom Metazoa; phylum Chordata; class Chondrichthyes; order Hexanchiformes; family Hexanchidae; genus Heptranchias; species Heptranchias perlo. The sequence continues at coordinate 727,047 of NW_027138936.1, read as the reverse complement.
AATGCAGTGCCCTCTCCACCTCCATATAATGCAGTGCCCCCTCCACCACCATATAATGCAGTGCCCCCTCCACCTCCATATAATGCTGTGGACCCTCCACCACCATATAATGCAGTGCCCTCTCCACCACCATATAATGCAGTGCCCTCTCCACCACCATATAATGCAGTGCCCCCTCCACCACCAAAAAATGCAGTGCCCCCTCCACATCCATACAATGCAGTGCCCTCTCCACCACCATATAATGCAGTGCCCCCTCCACCACCATATAATGCAGTGCCCTCTCCACCGCCGTATAATGCAGTGCCCCCTCCACCGCCATATAATGCAGTGCCCCCTCCACCACCATATAATGCAGTGCCCGCTCCACCACCATATAATGCAGTGCCCGCTCCACCACCATATAATGCAGTGCCCGCTCCACCACCATATAATGCAGTGCCCTCTCCACCGCCGTATAATGCAGTGCCCCCTCCACCGCCATATAATGCAGTGCCCCCTCCACCACCATATAATGCAGTGCCCCCTCCACCTCCATATAATTCAGTGCCCCCTCCACCTCCATATAATTCAGTGCCCCCTCCACCTCCATATAATTCAGTGCCCCCTCCACCTCCATATAATGCAGTGCCCCCTCCACCTCCATATATTGCAATGCCCCCTCCACCACCATATAATGCAGTGCCCCCTCCACCACCGTATAATGCAGTGCCCCCTCCACCTCCATATAATTCAGTGCCCCCTCCACCTCCATATAATGCAGTGCCCTCTCCACCACCATATAATGCAGTGCCCTCTCCACCACCATATAATGCAGTGCCCCCTCCACCTCCATATAATGCAGTGCCCCCTCCACCACCATATAATGCAGTGCCCCCTCCACCACCGTATAATGCAGTGCCCCCTCCACCTCCATATAATTCAGTGCCCCCTCCACCTCCATATAATGCAGTGCCCTCTCCACCACCATATAATGCAGTGCCCTCTCCACCACCATATAATGCAGTGCCCCCTCCACCTCCATATAATTCAGTGCCCCCTCCACCTCCATATAATGCAGTGCCCCCTCCACCACCATATAATGCAGTGCCCCCTCCACCTCCATATATTGCAATGCCCTCTCTACCTCCATATAATTCAGTGCCCCCTCCACCTCCATATAATGCAGTGCCCCCTCCACCACCATATAATGCAGTGCCCCCTCCACCACCATATAATGCAGTGCCCCCTCCACCACCATATAATGCAGTGCCCCCTCCACCTCCATATATTGCAATGCCCTCTCTACCTCCATATAATGCAGTGCCCTCTCCACCACCATATAATGCAGTGCCCTCTCCACCACCATATAATGCAGTGCCCCCTCCACCACCATATAATGCAGTGCCCCCTCCACCTCCATATAATTCAGTGCCCCCTCCACCTCCATATAATTCAGTGCCCTCTCCACCACCATATATTGCAATGCCCTCTCTACCTCCATATAATGCAGTGCCCCCTCCACCACAATATAATGCAGTGCCCCCTCCAACAAAATATAATGCAGTGCCCCCTACACCACCAGTTGATGCAGTGCCCTCTCCAACACCAGATAATGCAGTGCCCTCTCCACCACCATATAATTCAGTGCCCTTTCCTCCACCACATAATGCAGTGCACCCTCCACCACCATATAATGCAGTGCCCCCTCCACCACCACAAAATGCAGTGCCCTCTCCACCACCACATAATGCAGTGCACCCTCCACATCCATACAATGCAGTGCCCTCTCCACCACCATATAATGCAGCGCCCTCTCCACCACCATAAAATGCAGTGCCCCCTCCAAATCCATATAATGCAGTGCCCCCTTCTCCACCATATAATGCAGTGCCCCCTCCAAATCCATATAATGCAGTGCCCTCTCCACCACCATATAATGCAGCGCCATCTCCACCACCATAAAATGCAGCGCCCTCTCCACAATCAGAAAATGCAGTGCCCTCTCCACCACCAGAATATGTAGCGCCCTCTCCACAATCAGAAAATGCAGTGCCCTCTCCACCACCATAAAATGCAATGCCCCCTCCACCTCCATATAATTCAGTGCCCTCTCCACCACCATATAATGCAGTGCCCCCTCCACATCCATATAATGCAGTGCCCCCCTCCACCACCAAAAAATGCAGTGCCCCCTCCACATGCATATAATGCAGTGCCCTCTCCACCACCATAAAATGGAGTGCCCCCTCCACCTCGATAGAATGCAGTGCCCCCTACACCAGCATATAAAGCAGTGCCCCTCCACCTCCATATAATGCTGTGACCCCTCCACCTCCATATAATGCAGTGCCCCCTCCACCAATATATAATGCAGTGCCCTCTCCACCACCATATAATGCAGTGCCCCCTCCACATCCATATAATGCTGTGACCCCTCCACCTCCATATAATGCAGTGCCCCCTCCACCAATATATAATGCAGTGCCCTCTCCACCACCATATAATGCAGTGCCCCCTCCACCTCAATATAATGCAGTGCCCCCTCCACCATCATATAATTCAGTGCCCCCTCCAACACCATAAAATGCAGTGCCCTCTCCACCACCATATAATGCAGTGCCCCCTCCACCTCCATATAATGCAGTGCCCTCTCCACCTCCATATAATGCAGTGCCCCCTCCAAATCCATATAATGCAGTGCCCCCTCCACCACCATATAATGCAGTGCCCCCTCCACCACCATATAATGCAGTGCCCTCTCCACCAACATATAATGCAGTGCCCTTCCACCACCATATAATGCAGTGCCCTCTCCACCACCATATAATGCAGTGCCCTCTCCACCTCCATATAATGCAGTGCCCCCTCCACCACCATATAATGCAGTGCCCTCTCCACCTCCATATAATGCAGTGCCCTCTCCACCACCATATAATGCAGTGCCCCCTCCACCACTATATAATGCAGTGCCCTCTCCACCACCATATAATGCAGTGCCCCCTCCACCACCATATAATGCAGTGCCCTCTCCACCACCATATAATGCAGTGCCCCCTCCACCACTATATAATGCAGTGCCCTCTCCACCGCCGTATAATGCAGTGCCCCCTCCACAACCTTATAATGCAGTGCCCTCTCCACCGCCGTATAATGCAGTGCCCCCTCCACCACCATATAATGCAGTGCCCTCTCCACCACCATATAATGCAGTGCCCCCTCCACCACTATATAATGCAGTGCCCTCTCCACCGCCGTATAATGCAGTGCCCCCTCCACAACCTTATAATGCAGTGCCCCCTCCACCACCATATAATGCAGTGCCCCCTCCACCACCATTTAATGCAGTGCCCCCTCCACCGCCATATAATGCAGTGCCCCCTCCAACACAATATATTGCTGTGCCCTCTCCATCACCATATAATGCAGTGCCCCCTCCACCACCATATAATGCAGTGCCCCCTCCACCACCATATAATGCAGTGCCCTCTCCACCTCCATATAATGCAGTGCCCCCTCCACCACCGTATAATGCAGTGACCCCTCCACCACTATATAATGCAGTGCCCTCTCCACCTCCATATAATGCAGTGCCCCCTCCACCACCATATAATGCAGTGCCCTCTCCATCACCATATAATGCAGTGCCCCCTCCACCACCGTATAATGCAGTGACCCCTCCACCGCTATATAATGCAGTGCCCCCTCCACCACCATATAATGCAGTGCCCTCTCCACCAACATATAATGCAGTGCCCTCTCCACCACCATATAATGCAGTGTCACCTCCACCTCCATATAATGCCGTGCCCTCTCCACCTCCATATAATGCAGTGCCCTCTACACCACCATATAATGCAGTGAACCCTCCACCTCCATATAATGCAGTGCCCCCTCCACCTCCATATAATGCAGTGCCCTCTCCACCTCCATATAATGCAGTGCCCTCCCAACCACCGTATAATGCAGTGCCCTCTCCACCACCGTATAATGCAGTGCCCCCTTCACCACCATATAATGCAGTGCCCTCTCCACCTCCAGAGAATGCAGTGCCCTCTCCACCACCATGTAATGCAGTGCCCTCTCCACCATCGCATAAAGCAGTGCCCTCTCCACCACCGTCTCATGCAGTGCCCTCTCCACCACCGTATAATGCAGTGCCCCCTTCACCACCATATAATGCAGTGGCCTCTCCACCTCCATATAATGCAGTGCCCTCTCCACCACCATATAATGCACTGCCCCCTCCACCACCATATAATGCAGTGCCCTCTCCACCACAGTATAATGCAGTGCCTTCTCCTCCACCATATAATGCAGTGCCATCTCCACCTCCATATAACGCAGTGCCCTCTCCACCACCTTATAATGCAGTGCCTTCTCCACCACCATACAATGCAGTGCCCTCTCCACCACCATATAATGCAGTGCCTTCTCCACCACCATATAATGCAGTGCCTTCTCCACCACCATATCATGCAGTGCCCTCTCCACCACAGTATTATGCAGTGCCTTCTCCTCCACCATAAAATGCAGTGCCCTCTCCACCACAGTATAATGCAGTGCCTTCTCCTCCACCATATAATGCAGTGCCCTCTCCACCTCCATATAATGCAGTGCCCTCTCCAACACCATATAATGCAGTGCCCCCTCCACCACCATATAATGCAGTGCCCCCTCCACCACCATATAATGCAGTGCCCCCTCCACCACCATATAATGCAGTGCCCTCTCCACCAACATATAATGCAATGCCCTCTCCACCACCATATAATGCAATGCCCTCTCCACCACCATATAATGCAGTGCCACCTCCACCTCCATATAATGCAGTGCCCTCTCCACCACCATATCATGCAGTGCCCCCTCCACCGCTATATAATGCAGTGCCCTCTCCACCTCCATATAATGCAGTGCCCTCTCCAACACCATATAATGCAGTGCCCTCTCCACCACAGTATAATGCAGTGCCTTCTCCTCCACCATATAATGCAGTGCCTTCTCCTCCACCATATAATGCAGTGCCCTCTCCAACACCATATAATGCAGTGCCCCCTCCACCACCATATAATGCAGTGCCCCCTCCACCACCATATAATGCAGTGCCCCCTCCACCACCATATAATGCAGTGCCCTCTCCACCAACATATAATGCAATGCCCTCTCCACCACCATATAATGCAATGCCCTCTCCACCACCATATAATGCAGTGCCACCTCCACCTCCATATAATGCAGTGCCCTCTCCACCACCATATCATGCAGTGCCCCCTCCACCGCTATATAATGCAGTGCCCTCTCCACCTCCATATAATGCAGTGCCCTCTCCACCTCCATATAATGCAGTGCCCTCTCCACCACAGTATAATGCAGTGCCCTCTCCACCACCCTATAATGCAGTGCCCTCTCCAGCACCTTATAACGCAGTGCCCCCTTCACCAACATATAATGCAGTGCCCTCTCCACCTCCATATAATGCAGTGCCCTCTACACCACCATATAATGCAGTGCCCCCTCCTCCACCATATAAAGCAGTGCCCTCTCCACCAATATATAATGCAATGCCCCCTCCACCACCATACAAGGCAGTGCCCTTTCCACCACCATATAATTCAGTGCCTTCTCCACCACTATATAATGCTGTGCCCTCTCCACCTCCATATAAAGGCAGTGCCCTCTCCACCACCATATAATGCAGTGCCCTCTCCACCACCATATAATTCAGTGCCCTCTCCACCTCCATATAAAGGCAGTGCCTTCTCCACCACCATATAATGCAGTGCCCCCTCCACAACCATATAATGCAGTGCCCTCTCCACCTCCATAAAATGCAGTGCCCCCTCCACCGCCATATAATGCAGTGCCCCCTCCACCACCATATAATGCAGTGCCCTCTCCACCTCCATATAATGCAGTGACCCCTCCACCACCGTATAATGCAGTGCCCCCTCCACCTCCATATAATGCAGTGCTCCCTCCACCGCCATGTAATGCAGTGCCCTCTCCACCAATATATAATGCAGTGCCCTCTCCACCTCCATATAATGCAGTGCCCTCTCCACCAATATATAATGCAGTGCCCTCTCCACCACCATATAATTCAGTGCCCCCTCCACCACAATATAATGCAGTGACCCATCCACCATCATATAATTCAGTGCCCCCTCCAACACCATAAAATGCAGTGCCCTCTCCACCACCATATAATGCAGTGCCCCCTCCACCTCCATATAATGCAGTGCCCTCTCCACCACCATATAATTCAGTGCCCTCTCCACCACCATATAATGCAGTGCCCTCTCCACCAACATATAATGCAGTGCCCTTCCACCACCATATAATGCAGTGCCCCCTCCACCACCATATAATGCAGTGCCCTCTCCACCTCCATATAATGCAGTGCCCCCTCCACCACCATATAATGCAGTGCCCTCTCCACCTCCATATAATGCAGTGCCCTCTCCACCACCATATAATGCAGTGCCCCCTCCACCACTATATAATGCAGTGCCCTCTCCACCACCATATAATGCAGTGACCCCTCCACCACCATATATTGCAGTGCCCTCTCCACCGCCGTATAATGCAGTGCCCCCTCCACCACCATATAATGCAGTGCCCTCTCCACCACCATATAATGCAGTGCCCCCTCCACCACTATATAATGCAGTGCCCTCTCCACCGCCGTATAATGCAGTGCCCCCTCCACAACCTTATAATGCAGTGCCCCCTCCACCACCATATAATGCAGTGCCCCCTCCACCACCATATAATGCAGTGCCCCCTCCACCGCCATATAATGCAGTGCCCCCTCCAACACAATATATTGCTGTGCCCTCTCCATCACCATATAATGCAGTGCCCCCTCCACCACCATATAATGCAGTGCCCCCTCCACCACCATATAATGCAGTGCCCTCTCCACCTCCATATAATGCAGTGCCCCCTCCAACACAATATATTGCTGTGCCCTCTCCATCACCATATAATGCAGTGACCCCTCCACCGCTATATAATGCAGTGCCCCCTCCACCACCATATAATGCAGTGCCCTCTCCACCAACATATAATGCAGTGCCCTCTCCACCACCATATAATGCAGTGTCACCTCCACCTCCATATAATGCCGTGCCCTCTCCACCTCCATATAATGCAGTGCCCTCTACACCACCATATAATGCAGTGAACCCTCCACCTCCATATAATGCAGTGCCCCCTCCACCTCCATATAATGCAGTGCCCTCTCCACCTCCATATAATGCAGTGCCCTCCCAACCACCGTATAATGCAGTGCCCTCTCCACCACCGTATAATGCAGTGCCCCCTTCACCACCATATAATGCAGTGCCCTCTCCACCTCCAGAGAATGCAGTGCCCTCTCCACCACCATGTAATGCAGTGCCCTCTCCACCATCGCATAAAGCAGTGCCCTCTCCACCACCGTCTCATGCAGTGCCCTCTCCACCACCGTATAATGCAGTGCCCCCTTCACCACCATATAATGCAGTGGCCTCTCCACCTCCATATAATGCAGTGCCCTCTCCACCACCATATAATGCACTGCCCCCTCCACCACCATATAATGCAGTGCCCTCTCCACCACAGTATAATGCAGTGCCTTCTCCTCCACCATATAATGCAGTGCCATCTCCACCTCCATATAACGCAGTGCCCTCTCCACCACCTTATAATGCAGTGCCTTCTCCACCACCATACAATGCAGTGCCCTCTCCACCACCATATAATGCAGTGCCTTCTCCACCACCATATAATGCAGTGCCTTCTCCACCACCATATCATGCAGTGCCCTCTCCACCACAGTATTATGCAGTGCCTTCTCCTCCACCATAAAATGCAGTGCCCTCTCCACCACAGTATAATGCAGTGCCTTCTCCTCCACCATATAATGCAGTGCCCTCTCCACCTCCATATAATGCAGTGCCCTCTCCAACACCATATAATGCAGTGCCCCCTCCACCACCATATAATGCAGTGCCCCCTCCACCACCATATAATGCAGTGCCCCCTCCACCACCATATAATGCAGTGCCCTCTCCACCAACATATAATGCAATGCCCTCTCCACCACCATATAATGCAATGCCCTCTCCACCACCATATAATGCAGTGCCACCTCCACCTCCATATAATGCAGTGCCCTCTCCACCACCATATCATGCAGTGCCCCCTCCACCGCTATATAATGCAGTGCCCTCTCCACCTCCATATAATGCAGTGCCCTCTCCACCTCCATATAATGCAGTGCCCTCTCCACCACAGTATAATGCAGTGCCCTCTCCACCACCCTATACTGCAGTGCCCTCTCCAGCACCTTATAACGCAGTGCCCCCTTCACCAACATATAATGCAGTGCCCTCTCCACCTCCATATAATGCAGTGCCCTCTACACCACCATATAATGCAGTGCCCCCTCCTCCACCATATAAAGCAGTGCCCTCTCCACCAATATATAATGCAATGCCCCCTCCACCACCATACAAGGCAGTGCCCTTTCCACCACCATATAATTCAGTGCCTTCTCCACCACCATATAATGCTGTGCCCTCTCCACCTCCATATAAAGGCAGTGCCCTCTCCACCACCATATAATGCAGTGCCCTCTCCACCACCATATAATTCAGTGCCCTCTCCACCTCCATATAAAGGCAGTGCCTTCTCCACCACCATATAATGCAGTGCCCCCTCCACAACCATATAATGCAGTGCCCTCTCCACCTCCATAAAATGCAGTGCCCCCTCCACCGCCATATAATGCAGTGCCCCCTCCACCACCATATAATGCAGTGCCCTCTCCACCTCCATATAATGCAGTGACCCCTCCACCACCGTATAATGCAGTGCCCCCTCCACCTCCATATAATGCAGTGCTCCCTCCACCGCCATGTCATGCAGTGCCCTCTCCACCAATATATAATGCAATGCGCCCTCCACCTCCATATAATGCAGTGCCCCCTCCACCACCATATAATGCAGTGCCCTCTCCACCTCCATATAATGCAGTGCCCCCTCCACCACCGTATAATGCAGTGCCCCCTCCACCGCCATATAATGCAGTGCCCTCTCCACCTGCATATAATGCAGTGCCCTCTCCACCACCATATAATGCAGTGCCCCCTCCACCTCCATATAATGCAGTGCCCCCTCCACCTCCATATAATGCAGTGCCCTCTCCACCTCCATATAATGCAGTGCCCTCTCCACCACCGTATAATGCAGTGCCCTCTCCACCACCGTATAATGCAGTGCCCCCTCCACCACCGTATAATGCAGTGCCCTCTCCACCACCGTATAATGCAGTGCCCTCTCCACCTCCATATAATGCAGTGCCCTCTCCACCACCGTATAATGCAGTGCCCCCTCCACCACCGTATAATGCAGTGCCCTCTCCACCACCGTATAATGCAGTGCCCTCTCCACCACCGTATAATGCAGTGCCCCCTGCACCGCCATATAATGCAGTGCCCCCTCCACCGCCATATAATGCAATGCCCCCTCCACCAAAATATAATGCAGTGCCCCCTCCACCACCATACAATGCAGTGCCCCCTCCACCAAAATATAATGCAGTGCCCGCTACACCACCATATAATGCAGTGCCCTCTCCACCACCGAATAATGCAGTGCCCTCTCCACCACCATATAATTCAGTGCCCTCTACACCACCATATAATGCAGTGCCCTCTCCACCACCGAATAATGCAGTGCCCCCTCCACCACCATACAATGCAGTGCCCCCTCCACCAAAATATAATGCAGTGCCCCCTACACCACCATATAATGCAGTGCCCCCTCCACCACCATATAATGCAGTGCCCCCTACACCACCACATAATTCAGTGCCCCCTCCACCACCACATAATTCAGTGCCCCCTCCACCACCATATAATGCAGTGCCCTCTCCACCACCATATAATGCAGTGCCCTCTCCACCACCATATAATGCAGTGCCCTCTCCACCACCGTATAATGCAGTGCCATCTCCACCACAATATAATGCAGTGCCCCCTCCACCTCCATATAATGCAGTGCCCCCTCCACCTCCATATAATGCAGTGCCTCCTCCACCTCCATATAATGCAGTGCCCTCTCCACCTCCATATAATGCAGTGCCTCCTCCACCTCCATATAATGCAGTGCCTTCTTCACCTCCATATAATGCAATGCCCCCTCCACCACAATATAGTGCAGTGCCCCCTCCACCACCATTTAATGTGGTGCTCTCACCATCACCATATAATGCAGTTCCCCCTTCACCACCAAACAATGCATTGCCCTCTCCACCTCCATATACTGCAGTGCCCGCTCCACCACCATATAATGCAGTGCCTCCTCCACCGCCATATAATGCAGTGCCCCCTCCACCACCATATAATGCAGTGCCCTCACCACCAACATATAATGCAACGCCCCCTCCACCACCATATGATGCAGTGCCCTCTCCACCTCCATATAATGCAGTGCCCTCTCCACCACCATATAATGCAACGCCCCCTCCACCACCATATGATGCAGTGCCCTCTCCACCTCCATATAATGCAGTGCCCGCTCCACCACCATATAATGCAGTGCCTCCTCCACCGCCATATAATGCAGTGCCCGTTCCACCACCATATAATGCAGTGACCCCTCCACCAAAATATAATGCAGTGCCCCCTGCACCACAATATAATGCAGTGCCCACTCCACCAAAATATAATGCAGTGCCCCCTACACCACCATATAATTCAGTGCCCTTTCCACCACCATATGATGCAGAGCCCTCTCCACCACCATATAATTCAATGCATTCTCCACCGCCATATAATGCAGTGCCTTCTCCACCTCCATATCATGCAGTGCCCTCTCCACCACCATATAATGCAGTGCCCCCTCCACCTCCATATAATGCAGTGCTCTCTCCACCTCGATATAATGCAGTGCCCTCTACACCACCGTATAATTCAGTGCCCTCTCCACCACAATATAATGCAGTGCCCTCTCCGCCACCGAATAATGCAGTGCCCTCTCCACCACCGGATAATGCAGTGCCCTCTCCACCACCGTATAATGCAGTGCCCTCTCCACCACCGTATAATGCAGTGCCCCCTTCACCACCATATAATGCAGTGCCCTCTCCAGCTCCATATAATGCAGTGCCCTCTCCACCAGCATATAAAGCAGTGCCCCCTCCACCTCCATATAATGCTGTGCTCTCTCCACCTCCATATAATGCAGTGCCCTCTACACCACCGTATAATTCAGTGCCCTCTCCACCACCGTATAATGCAATGCTCTCTCCACCACCGTATAATGCAGTGCCCCCTCCACCACAATATAATGCAGTGCCCCCTCCACCACAATATAATGCAGTGCCCCCTCCACCACAATATAATGCAGTGCCCTCTCCAACACTATATAATGCAGTGCCCCCTCCACCTCCATATAATGCTGTGCCTCCTCCACCTCCATATAATGCAGTGCCCTCTCCACCTCCATATAATGCAGTGCCTCCTCCACCTCCATATAATGCAGTGCCTTCTTCACCTCCATATAATGCAATGCCCCCTCCACCACCATATAGTGCAGTGCCCCCTCCACCACCATTTCATGTGGTGCTCTCTCCACCACCATATAATGCAGTTCACACTCCACCACCATACAATGCAGTGCCCTCTCCACCTCCGTATAATGCAGTGCTCTCTCCACCACCATATAATGCAGTGCCTCCTCCACCGCCATATAATGCAGTGCCCCCTCCACCACCATATAATGCAGTGCCCTCACCACCAACATATAATGCAATGCCCCCTCCACCACCATATGATGCAGTGCCCTCTCCACATCCATATAATGCAATGCCCGCTCCACCACCATATAATGCAGTGCCTCCTCCACCGCCATATAATGCAGTGCCCGTTCCACCACCATTTAATGCAGTGCCCTCTCCACAACCATATAATGCAGTGCCCACTCCACCAAAATATAATGCAGTGCCCCCAACACCACCATATAATTCAGTGCCCTTTCCACCACCATATAATGCAGAGCCCTCTCCACCACCATATAATTCAGTGCCCTCTCCACCACCATATAATGCAGAGCCCTTTCCACCGCCATACAATGCAGAGACCTCTCCACCACCGTATAATGCAGTGCCCCCTCCATCACCATATAATGCAGTGCCCCCTCCACCAACATATGATGCAGTGCCCCCTCCACCACGACATAATGCAGTGCCCTCTCCACCTCCATATAATGCAGTGCCCCCTCCACCACCGTATAATGCAGTGCCCCCTCCACCGCCATATAATGCAGTGCCCTCTCCACCACCATATAATGCAGTGCCACCTCCACCTCCATATAATGCAGTGCCCTCTCCACCACCATATAATGCAGTGCCACCTCCACCGCCATATAATGCAGTGCCCTCTCCACCACCATATAATGCAGTGCCCCCTCCACCGCCATATAATGCAGTGCCCTCTCCACCACCATATAATGCAGTGCCACCTCCACCTCCATATAATGCAGTGCCCTCTCCACCACCATATAATGCAGTGCCCCCTCCACCTCCATGCAATGCAGTGCTCTCTCCACCTCCATATAATGCAGTGCCCCCTCCACCACAATTTAATGCAGTGCCCTCTCCACCACCGGATAATGCAGTGCCCTCTCCACCACCAGAAAATGCAGTGCCTTCTCCACCACCATATAATGCAGTGCCCTCTCCACCTCCATATAATGCAGTGCCTTCTCCACCACCATATAACGCAGTGCCTTCTCCACCACCGTATAATGCAGTGCCCCCTCAACCGCCATATAAGGCAGTGCCCTCTCCACCACCATATAATGCAGTGCCACCTCCACCACCATATAATGCAGTGCCCCCTCAACCACCATATCATGCAGTGCCCCCTCAACCACCATATAATGCAGTGCCCTCTCCACCTCCAAATAATGCAGTGCCCCCTCCACCGCCATATAATGCAGTGCCCCCTCCACCTCCATATAATGCAGTGCCCTCTCCACCACCATATAATGCAGTGCCCCCTCCACCACCATATAATGCAGTGCCCCCTCCACCACCATATAATGCAGTGCCCTCTCCACCTCCATATAATGCAGTGCCCCATCCACCACCATATAATGCAGTGCCCCCTCCACCTCCATCTAATGCAGTGCCCTCTCCACCACCATATAATGCAGTGCCCCCTCCACCTCCATCTAATGCAGTGCCCTCTCCACCTCCATATAATGCAGTGCCCTCTCCACCACCATATAATGCAGTGCCCTCTCCACCTCCATATAATGCAGTGCCCCCTCCACCTCCATATAATGCAGTGCCCTCTCCACCACCATATAATGCAGTGCCCCCTCCACCACCATATAATGCAGTGCCCCCTCCACCACCATATAATGCAGTGCCCTCTCCACCTCCATATAATGCAGTGCCCCCTCCACCATCATATAATGCAGTGCCCCCTCCACCACCATATAATGCAGTGCCCCCTCCACCACCATATAATGCAGTGCCCTCTCCACCTCCATATAATGCAGTGCCCCCTCCACCACCATATAATGCAGTGCCCCCTCCGCCGCCATATAATGCAGTGCCCTCTCCACCAATATATAATGCAATGCCCCCTCCACCTCCATATAATGCAGTGCCCTTTCCACCACCATACAATGCAGTGCCACCTCCACCTCCATACAATGCAGTGCCCCCTCCACCCCCATATAATGCAGTGCCCTCTCCACCACCATATAATGCAGTGCCACCTCCACCTCCATATAATGCAGTGCCCCCTCCACCTCCATATAATGCAGTGCCCTCTCCACCTCCATATAATGCAGTGCCCTCTCCACCACCGTATAATGCAGTGCCCTCTCCACCTCCATATAATGCAGTGCCCTCTCCACCACCGTATAATGCAGTGCCCTCTCCACCACCATATAATGCAGTGCCCCCTCCACCACTTTATAATGCAGTGCCCTTTCCACCAAAATATAATGCAGTGCCCTCTCCACCACCATATAATGCAGTGCCCACTCCACCACCATATAATGCAGTGCCCCCTCCACCACCATATAATGCAGTGCCCCCTCCACCACAATGTAATGCAGTGCCCGCTCCACCAAAATATAATGCAGTGCCCCCTCCACCTCCATATAATGCAGTGCCCTCTCCACCTCCATATAATGCAGTGCCCTCTCCACCACCGTATAATGCAGTGCCCTCTCCACCTCCATATAATGCAGTGCCCTCTCCACCACCGTATAATGCAGTGCCCTCTCCACCACCATATAATGCAGTGCCCCCTCCACCACTTTATAATGCAGTGCCCTTTCCACCAAAATATAATGCAGTGCCCTCTCCACCACCATATAATGCAGTGCCCGCTCCACCACCATATGATGCAGTGCCCTCTCCACCACCATATAATGCAGTGCCATCTCCAGCACAATAGAATGCAGTACCCCCTCCACCACCGTATAATGCAGTGCCCCCACCACCACCAAATAATGCAGAGCCCTCTCGAACACCATATAATGCAGTGCCCCCTCCTCCACCATATAATGCAGTGCCTTCTCCACATCCATATAATGCAGTGCCCCCTCCACCACCATATAATGCAGTGCCCCCTCCACCACCATTTAATGTAGTGCTCTCTCCACCACCATATAATGCAGTGCCCCCTCCACCACCATATAATGCAGTGCCCGCTCCACCAACATATAATGCAGTGCCCCCTCCACCAACATATAATGCAGTGCCCCCTCCACCACCGTATAATGCAGTGCCCCCTCCACATCCATATAATGCAGTGCCCCCTCCACCACCATATAATGCAGTGCCCCCTCCACCAACATATAATGCAGTGCCCCCTCCACCAACATATAATGCAGTGCCCCCTCCACCACCATATATTACAGTGCCTCCTCCGACGCCATATAATGCAGTGCCCCCTCCACCACCATATAATGCAGTGCCCTCTCCACCAACATATAATGCAGTGCCCCCTCCACCACCGTATAATGCAGTGCCCCCTCCACCTCCATATAATGCAGTGCTCCCTCCACCTCCATATAATGCAGTGCCCCCTCCACCACCATATAATGCAGTGCCCTCTCCACCTCCATATAATGCAGTGCCCTCTCCACCTCCATATAATGCAGTGCCCCCTCCACCACCGTATAATGCAGTGCCCCCTCCACCGCCATATAATGCAGTGCCCTCTCCACCTGCATATAATGCAGTGCCCTCTCCACCACCATATAATGCAGTGCCCCCTCCACCTCCATATAATGCAGTGCCCCCTCCACCTCCATATAATGCAGTGCCCTCTCCACCTCCATATAATGCAGTGCCCTCTCCACCACCGTATAATGCAGTGCCCTCTCCACCACCGTATAATGCAGTGCCCCCTCCACCACCGTATAATGCAGTGCCCTCTCCACCACCGTATAATGCAGTGCCCCCTCCACCTCCATATAATGCAGTGCCCTCTCCACCTCCATGTAATGCAGTGCCCTCTCCACCACCGTATAATGCAGTGCCCTCTCCACCTCCATATAATGCAGTGCCCTCTCCACCTCCATGTAATGCAGTGCCCTCTCCACCACCATATAATGCAGTGCCCTCTCCACCACCGTATAATGCAGTGCCCCCTCCACCACCGTATAATGCAGTGCCCTCTCCACCACCGTATAATGCAGTGCCCTCTCCACCACCGTATAATGCAGTGCCCCCTGCACCGCCATATAATGCAGTGCCCCCTCCACCGCCATATAATGCAATGCCCCCTCCACCAAAATATAATGCAGTGCCCCCTCCACCAAAATATAATGCAGTGCCCGCTACACCACCATATAATGCAGTGCCCTCTCCACCACCGAATAATGCAGTGCCCTCTCCACCACCATATAATTCAGTGCCCTCTACACCACCATATAATGCAGTGCCCTCTCCACCACCGAATAATGCAGTGCCCTCTCCACCACCATATAATTCAGTGCCCTCTACACCACCATATAATGCAGTGCCCTCTCCACCACCGAATAATGCAGTGCCCTCTACACCACCATATAATTCAGTGCCCTCTCCACCACCATACAATGCAGTGCCCCCTCCACCAAAATATAATGCAGTGCCCCCTACACCACCATATAATGCAGTGCCCTCTCCACCACCGAATAATGCAGTGCCCCCTCCACCACCATATAATGCAGTGCCCCCTACACCACCACATAATTCAGTGCCCCCTCCACCACCACATAATTCAGTGCCCTCTACGCCACAATATAATGCAGTGCCCTCTCCACCACCATATAATGCAGTGCCCTCTCCACCAAAATATAATGCAGAGCCCTCTCCAACATCATATAATGCAGTGCCCCCTCCACCTCCTTATAATGCTGTGCCTCCTCCACCGCCATATAATGCAGTGCCCCCTCCACCACCATATAATGCAGTGCCCTCACCACCAACATATAATGCAACGCCCCCTCCACCACCATATGATGCAGTGCCCTCTCCACCTCCATATAATGCAGTGCCCTCTCCACCACCATATAATGCAACGCCCCCTCCACCACCATATGATGCAGTGCCCTCTCCACCTCCATATAATGCAGTGCCCGCTCCACCACCATATAATGCAGTGCCTCCTCCACCGCCATATAATGCAGTGCCCGTTCCACCACCATATAATGCAGTGACCCCTCCACCAAAATATAATGCAGTGCCCCCTGCACCACAATATAATGCAGTGCCCACTCCACCAAAATATAATGCAGTGCCCCCTACACCACCATATAATTCAGTGCCCTTTCCACCACCATATGATGCAGAGCCCTCTCCACCACCATATAATTCAATGCATTCTCCACCGCCATATAATGCAGTGCCTTCTCCACCTCCATATCATGCAGTGCCCTCTCCACCACCATATAATGCAGTGCCCCCTCCACCTCCATATAATGCAGTGCTCTCTCCACCTCGATATAATGCAGTGCCCTCTACACCACCGTATAATTCAGTGCCCTCTCCACCACAATATAATGCAGTGCCCTCTCCGCCACCGAATAATGCAGTGCCCTCTCCACCACCGGATAATGCAGTGCCCTCTCCACCACCGTATAATGCAGTGCCCTCTCCACCACCGAATAATGCAGTGCCCTCTCCACCACCGTATAATGCAGTGCCCTCTCCACCACCGTATAATGCAGTGCCCCCTTCACCACCATATAATGCAGTGCCCTCTCCAGCTCCATATCATGCAGTGCCCTCTCCACCAGCATATAAAGCAGTGCCCCCTCCACCTCCATATAATGCTGTGCTCTCTCCACCTCCATATAATGCAGTGCCCTCTACACCACCGTATAATTCAGTGCCCTCTCCACCACCGTATAATGCAATGCCCTCTCCACCACCGTATAATGCAGTGCCCCCTCCACCACAATATAATGCAGTGCCCCCTCCACCACAATATAATGCAGTGCCCCCTCCACCACAATATAATGCAGTGCCCTCTCCAACACCATATAATGCAGTGCCCCCTCCACCTCCATATAATGCTGTGCCTCCTCCACCTCCATATAATGCAGTGCCCTCTCCACCTCCATATAATGCAGTGCCTCCTCCACCTCCATATAATGCAGTGCCTTCTTCACCTCCATATAATGCAATGCCCCCTCCACCACCATATAGTGCAGTGCCCCCTCCACCACCATTTCATGTGGTGCTCTCTCCACCACCATATAATGCAGTTCACCCTCCACCACCATACAATGCAGTGCCCTCTCCACCTCCGTATAATGCAGTGCTCTCTCCACCACCATATAATGCAGTGCCTCCTCCACCGCCATATAATGCAGTGCCCCCTCCACCACCATATGATGCAGTGCCCTCTCCACCTCCATATAATGCAATGCCCGCTCCACCACCATATAATGCAGTGCCTCCTCCACCGCCATATAATGCAGTGCCCGTTCCACCACCATTTAATGCAGTGCCCTCTCCACAACCATATAATGCAGTGCCCACTCCACCAAAATATAATGCAGTGCCCCCAACACCACCATATAATTCAGTGCCCTTTCCACCACCATATAATGCAGAGCCCTCTCCACCACCATATAATTCAGTGCCCTCTCCACCACCATATAATGCAGAGCCCTTTCCACCGCCATACAATGCAGAGACCTCTCCACCACCATATAATGCAGTGCCCCCTCCATCACCATATAATGCAGTGCCCTCTCCACCTCCATATAATGCAGTGCCCCCTCCACCACCGTATAATGCAGTGCCCCCTCCACCGCCATATAATGCAGTGCCCTCTCCACCACCATATAATGCAGTGCCACCTCCACCTCCATATAATGCAGTGCCCTCTCCACCACCATATAATGCAGTGCCACCTCCACCGCCATATAATGCAGTGCCCTCTCCACCACCATATAATGCAGTGCCCCCTCCACCGCCATATAATGCAGTGCCCTCTCCACCACCATATAATGCAGTGCCACCTCCACCTCCATATAATGCAGTGCCCTCTCCACCACCATATAATGCAGTGCTCTCTCCACCTCCATATAATGCAGTGCCCCCTCCACCTCCATGTAATGCAGTGCTCTCTCCACCTCCATATAATGCAGTGCCCCCTCCACCACAATTTAATGCAGTGCCCTCTCCACCATCGGATAATGCAGTGCCCTCTCCACCACAAGAAAATGCAGTGCCTTCTCCACCACCATATAATGCAGTGCCCTCTCCACCACCATATAACGCAGTGCCTTCTCCACCACCGTATAATGCAGTGCTCTCTCCACCTCCATATAATGCAGTGCCCTCTCCACCACCATATAACGCAGTGCCCCCTCAACCGCCATATAATGCAGTGCCCTCTCCACCACCATATAATGCAGTGCCACCTCCACCACCATATAATGCAGTGCCCCCTCAACCACCTTATCATGCAGTGCCCCCTCAACCACCATATAATGCAGTGCCCTCTCCACCTCCATATAATGCAGTGCCCCCTCCACCGCCATATAATGCAGTGCCCCCTCCACCTCCATATAATGCAGTGCCCTCTCCACCACCATATAATGCAGTGCCCCCTCCACCACCATATAATGCAGTGCCCCCTCCACCACCATATAATGCAGTGCCCTCTCCACCTCCATATAATGCAGTGCCCCCTCCACCACCATATAATGCAGTGCCCCCTCCACCACCATATAATGCAGTGCCCCCTCCACCTCCATATAATGCAGTGCCCTCTCCACCTCCATATAATGCAGTGCCCTCTCCACCACCATATAATGCAGTGCCCCCTCCACCACCATATAATGCAGTGCCCTCTCCACCTCCATATAATGCAGTGCCCTCTCCACCTCCATATAATGCAGTGCCCTCTCCACCACCATATAATGCAGTGCCCTCTCCACCACCATATAATGCAGTGCCCCCTCCACCTCCATCTAATGCAGTGCCCTCTCCACCACCATATAATGCAGTGCCCCCTCCACCTCCATATAATGCAGTGCCCTCTCCACCTCCATATAATGCAGTGCCCTCTCCACCACCATATAATGCAGTGCCCCCTCCACCACCATATAATGCAGTGCCCTCTCCACCTCCATATAATGCAGTGCCCTCTCCACCTCCATATAATGCAGTGCCCTCTCCACCACCATATAATGCAGTGCCCTCTCCACCACCATATAATGCAGTGCCCCCTCCACCTCCATCTAATGCAGTGCCCTCTCCACCACCATATAATGCAGTGCCCCCTCCACCTCCATATAATGCAGTGCCCTCTCCACCTCCATATAATGCAGTGCCCTCTCCACCTCCATATAATGCAGTGCCCTCTCCACCACCATATAATGCAGTGCCCCCTCCACCACCATATAATGCAGTGCCCTCTCCACCTCCATATAATGCAGTGCCCTCTCCACCTCCATATAATGCAGTGCCCTCTCCACCACCATATAATGCAGTGCCCTCTCCACCACCATATAATGCAGTGCCCCCTCCACCTCCATCTAATGCAGTGCCCTCTCCACCACCATATAATGCAGTGCCCCCTCCACCTCCATATAATGCAGTGCCCTCTCCACCACCATATAATGCAGTGCCCTCTCCACCTCCATATAATGCAGTGCCCCCTCCACCTCCATATAATGCAGTGCCCCCTACACCACCATATAATTCAGTGCCCTTTCCACCACCATATGATGCAGAGCCCTCTCCACCACCATATAATTCAATGCATTCTCCACCGCCATATAATGCAGTGCCTTCTCCACCTCCATATCATGCAGTGCCCTCTCCACCACCATATAATGCAGTGCCCCCTCCACCTCCATATAATGCAGTGCTCTCTCCACCTCGATATAATGCAGTGCCCTCTACACCACCGTATAATTCAGTGCCCTCTCCACCACAATATAATGCAGTGCCCTCTCCGCCACCGAATAATGCAGTGCCCTCTCCACCACCGGATAATGCAGTGCCCTCTCCACCACCGTATAATGCAGTGCCCTCTCCACCACCGAATAATGCAGTGCCCTCTCCACCACCGTATAATGCAGTGCCCTCTCCACCACCGTATAATGCAGTGCCCCCTTCACCACCATATAATGCAGTGCCCTCTCCAGCTCCATATCATGCAGTGCCCTCTCCACCAGCATATAAAGCAGTGCCCCCTCCACCTCCATATAATGCTGTGCTCTCTCCACCTCCATATAATGCAGTGCCCTCTACACCACCGTATAATTCAGTGCCCTCTCCACCACCGTATAATGCAATGCCCTCTCCACCACCGTATAATGCAGTGCCCCCTCCACCACAATATAATGCAGTGCCCCCTCCACCACAATATAATGCAGTGCCCCCTCCACCACAATATAATGCAGTGCCCTCTCCAACACCATATAATGCAGTGCCCCCTCCACCTCCATATAATGCTGTGCCTCCTCCACCTCCATATAATGCAGTGCCCTCTCCACCTCCATATAATGCAGTGCCTCCTCCACCTCCATATAATGCAGTGCCCCCTCCACCACCATATAATGCAGTGCCCCCTCCACCACCATTTCATGTGGTGCTCTCTCCACCACCATATAATGCAGTTCACCCTCCACCACCATACAATGCAGTGCCCTCTCCACCTCCGTGTAATGCAGTGCTCTCTCCACCACCATATAATGCAGTGCCTCCTCCACCGCCATATAATGCAGTGCCCCCTCCACCACCATATGATGCAGTGCCCTCTCCACCTCCATATAATGCAATGCCCGCTCCACCACCATATAATGCAGTGCCTCCTCCACCGCCATATAATGCAGTGCCCGTTCCACCACCATTTAATGCAGTGCCCTCTCCACAACCATATAATGCAGTGCCCACTCCACCAAAATATAATGCAGTGCCCCCAACACCACCATATAATTCAGTGCCCTTTCCACCACCATATAATGCAGAGCCCTCTCCACCACCATATAATTCAGTGCCCTCTCCACCACCATATAATGCAGAGCCCTTTCCACCGCCATACAATGCAGAGACCTCTCCACCACCATATAATGCAGTGCCCCCTCCATCACCATATAATGCAGTGCCCTCTCCACCTCCATATAATGCAGTGCCCCCTCCACCACCGTATAATGCAGTGCCCCCTCCACCGCCATATAATGCAGTGCCCTCTCCACCACCATATAATGCAGTGCCACCTCCACCTCCATATAATGCAGTGCCCTCTCCACCACCATATAATGCAGTGCCACCTCCACCGCCATATAATGCAGTGCCCTCTCCACCACCATATAATGCAGTGCCCCCTCCACCGCCATATAATGCAGTGCCCTCTCCACCACCATATAATGCAGTGCCACCTCCACCTCCATATAATGCAGTGCCCTCTCCACCACCATATAATGCAGTGCTCTCTCCACCTCCATATAATGCAGTGCCCCCTCCACCTCCATGTAATGCAGTGCTCTCTCCACCTCCATATAATGCAGTGCCCCCTCCACCACAATTTAATGCAGTGCCCTCTCCACCATCGGATAATGCAGTGCCCTCTCCACCACAAGAAAATGCAGTGCCTTCTCCACCACCATATAATGCAGTGCCCTCTCCACCACCATATAACGCAGTGCCTTCTCCACCACCGTATAATGCAGTGCTCTCTCCACCTCCATATAATGCAGTGCCCTCTCCACCACCATATAACGCAGTGCCCCCTCAACCGCCATATAATGCAGTGCCCTCTCCACCACCATATAATGCAGTGCCACCTCCACCACCATATAATGCAGTGCCCCCTCAACCACCATATCATGCAGTGCCCCCTCAACCACCATATAATGCAGTGCCCTCTCCACCTCCATATAATGCAGTGCCCCCTCCACCGCCATATAATGCAGTGCCCCCTCCACCTCCATATAATGCAGTGCCCTCTCCACCACCATATAATGCAGTGCCCCCTCCACCACCATATAATGCAGTGCCCCCTCCACCACCATATAATGCAGTGCCCTCTCCACCTCCATATAATGCAGTGCCCTCTCCACCACCATATAATGCAGTGCCCCCTCCACCTCCATATAATGCAGTGCCCTCTCCACCTCCATATAATGCAGTGCCCTCTCCACCACCATATAATGCAGTGCCCCCTCCACCACCATATA
Source organism: Heptranchias perlo (assembly GCF_035084215.1). Lineage (NCBI taxonomy): Eukaryota > Metazoa > Chordata > Chondrichthyes > Hexanchiformes > Hexanchidae > Heptranchias > Heptranchias perlo. The sequence continues at coordinate 704,364 of NW_027138936.1, read as the reverse complement.
ATGCAGTGCCCTCTCCACCTCCATATAATGCAGTGCCCTCTCCACCTCCATATAATGCAGTGCCCTCTCCACCACCATATAATGCAGTGCCCTCTCCACCACCATATAATGCAGTGCCCCCTCCACCTCCATCTAATGCAGTGCCCTCTCCACCACCATATAATGCAGTGCCCCCTCCACCTCCATATAATGCAGTGCCCTCTCCACCACCATATAATGCAGTGCCCTCTCCACCTCCATATAATGCAGTGCCCCCTCCACCTCCATATAATGCAGTGCCCTCTCCACCACCATATAATGCAGTGCCCCCTCCACCACCATATAATGCAGTGCCCCCTCCACCACCATATAATGCAGTGCCCTCTCCACCTCCATATAATGCAGTGCCCCCTCCACCATCATATAATGCAGTGCCCCCTCCACCACCATATAATGCAGTGCCCCCTCCACCACCATATAATGCAGTGCCCTCTCCACCTCCATATAATGCAGTGCCCCCTCCACCACCATATAATGCAGTGCCCCCTCCGCCGCCATATAATGCAGTGCCCTCTCCACCAATATATAATGCAGTGTCCCCTCCACCACCATATAATGCAGTGCCCTCTCCACCACCATATAATGCAGTGCCCCCTCCACCTCCATATAATGCAGTGCCCTTTCCACCACCATATAATGCAGTGCCACCTCCACCTCCATACAATGCAGTGCCCCCTCCATCCCATATAATGCAGTGCCCTCTCCACCACCATATAATGCAGTGCCACCTCCACCTCCATATAATGCAGTGCCCCCTCCACCTCCATATAATGCAGTGCCCTCTCCACCACCGTATAATGCAGTGCCCTCTCCACCACCGTATAATGCAGTGCCCTCTCCACCACCGTATAATGCAGTGCCCTCTCCACCACCGTATAATGCAGTGCCCCCTCCACCACTTTATAATGCAGTGCCCTTTCCACCAAAATATAATGCAATGCCCTCTCCACCACCATATAATGCAGTGCCCTCTCCAACACCAGAAATGCAGTGCCCCCTCCACCACCATATAATGCAGTGCCCCCTCCACCACAATGTAATGCAGTGCCCGCTCCACCAAAATATAATGCAGTGCCCCCTCCACCATCGTATATTGCAGTGCCCTCTCCACCACCATATAATGCAGTGCCATCTCCAGCACAATAGAATGCAGTGCCTTCTCCACATCCATATAATGCAGTGCCCCCTCCACCACCATATAATGCAGTGCCCCCTCCACCACCATTTAATGTAGTGCTCTCTCCACCACCATATAATGCAGTGCCCCCTCCACCACCATATAATGCAGTGCCCTCTCCACCTCCATATAATGCAGTGCCCGCTCCACCTCCATATAATGCAGTGCCTCCTCCGACGCCATATAATGCAGTGCCCCCTCCACCACCATATAATGCAGTGCCCTCTCCACCAACATATAATGCAGTGCCCTCTCCACCTCCATATAATGCAGTGCCCACTCCACCAAAATATAATGCAGTGCACCCTCCACCACCATATAATGCAGTGCCCCCTCCACCACCATATAATGCAGTGCCCCCTCCACCTCCATATAATGCAGTGCCCTCTCCACCTCCATATAATGCAGTGCCCCCTCCACCACCGTATAATGCAGTGCCCCCTCCACCGCCATATAATGCAGTGCACTCTCCACCAACATATAATGCAATGCCCCGTCCACCTCCATATAATGCAGTGCCCTCTCCACCACCATATAATGCAGTGCCACTTCCACCTCCATATAATGCAGTGCCTTCTCCACCTCCATATAATGCAGTGCCCTCTCCACCACCATATAATGCAGTGCCCCCTCCACCTCCAAAAAATGCAGTGCCCTCTCCACCAACGTAAAATGCAGTGCCTTCTCCACATCCATATAATGCAGTGCCACCTCCACCACCATATAATGCAGTGGCCTCTCCACCTCCATATAATGCAGTGCCCGCTCCACCACCATATAATGCAGTGCCCCCTCCACCAACATATAATGCAGTGCCAGCTCCACCACCATATAATGCAGTGCCCTCTCCACCTCCATATAATGCATTGCCCGCTCCACCACCATATAATGCAGTGCCCCCTCCACCAAAATATAATGCAGTGCCCCCGCACCACAATATAATGCAGTGCCCACTCCACCAAAACATAATGCAGTGCCCCCTACACCACCATATAATTCAGTGCCCTCTCCACTACCATATAATGCAGAGCCCTCTCCACCACAATATACTGCTGTGCCCTCTCCATCACCATATAATGAAGTGCACCCTCCACCACGATATAATGCAGTGCCCCCTCCACGACCATATAATGCAGTGCCCTCTCCACCTCCATATAATGCAGTGCACCCTCCACCACAATATACTGATGTGCCCTTTCCATCACCATATAATGCAGTGCACCCTCCACCACCATATAATGCAGTGCCCCCTCCACCACCATATAATGCAGTGCCCTCTCCACCTCCATATAATGCAGTGCCCCCTCCACCACCGTATAATGCAGTGCCCCCTCCACCTCCAGAAAATGCAGTGCCCTCTCCACCTCCATATAATGCAGTGCCCTCTCCACCACCGTACAATGCAGTGCCCTCTCCACCACCGTATAATACAGTGCCCCCTCCACCACAATATAATGCAGTGCCCTCTCCACCACCGTATAATGCAGTGCCCCCTCCACCGCCATATAATGCAGTGCCCTCTCCACCACCATACAATGCAGTGCCCTCTCCACCACCGTATAATGCAGTGCCCCCTCCACCGCCATATAATGCAGTGCCCCCTCCACCACCATATAATGCAGTGCCCTCTCCACCTCCATATAATGCAGTGCCCGCTCCACCACCATATAATGCAGTGACCCCTCCACCACCATATAATGCAGTGCCCTCTCCACCTCCATATAATGCAGTGCCCCCTCCACCGCCATATAATGCAGTGCCCTCTCCACCACCGTATAATGCAGTGCCCCCTCCACCACCATATAATGCAGTGCCCCCTCTACCGCCATATAATGCAGTGCCCTCTCCACATCCATATAATGCAGTGCCCCCTCCACCACCATGTAATGCAGTGCCTCCTCCGACGCCATATAATGCAGTGCCCCCTCCACCACCATATAATGCAGTGCCCCCTCCGCCGCCATATAATGCAGTGCCCTCTCCACCAATATATAATGCAGTGTCCCCTCCACCACCATATAATGCAGTGCCCTCTCCACCACCATATAATGCAGTGCCCCCTCCACCTCCATATAATGCAGTGCCCTTTCCACCACCATATAATGCAGTGCCACCTCCACCTCCATACAATGCAGTGCCCCCTCCATCCCATATAATGCAGTGCCCTCTCCACCACCATATAATGCAGTGCCACCTCCACCTCCATATAATGCAGTGCCCCCTCCACCTCCATATAATGCAGTGCCCTCTCCACCACCGTATAATGCAGTGCCCTCTCCACCACCGTATAATGCAGTGCCCTCTCCACCACCGTATAATGCAGTGCCCTCTCCACCACAATATAATGCAGTGCCCTTTCCACCAAAATATAATGCAATGCCCTCTCCACCACCATATAATGCAGTGCCCTCTCCACCACCAGAAATGCAGTGCCCCCTCCACCACCATATAATGCAGTGCCCCCTCCACCACAATGTAATGCAGTGCCCCCTCCACCATCGTATATTGCAGTGCCCGCTCCACCACCATATGATGCAGTGCCCTCTCCACCACCATATAATGCAGTGCCATCTCCAGCACAATAGAATGCAGTGCCTTCTCCACATCCATATAATGCAGTGCCCCCTCCACCACCATATAATGCAGTGCCCCCTCCACCACCATTTAATGTAGTGCTCTCTCCACCACCATATAATGCAGTGCCCCCTCCACCACCATATAATGCAGTGCCCTCTCCACCTCCATATAATGCAGTGCCCGCTCCACCTCCATATAATGCAGTGCCTCCTCCGACGCCATATAATGCAGTGCCCCCTCCACCACCATATAATGCAGTGCCCTCTCCACCAACATATAATGCAGTGCCCTCTCCACCTCCATATAATGCAGTGCCCACTCCACCAAAATATAATGCAGTGCACCCTCCACCACCATATAATGCAGTGCCCCCTCCACCACCATATAATGCAGTGCCCCCTCCACCTCCATATAATGCAGTGCCCTCTCCACCTCCATATAATGCAGTGCCCCCTCCACCACCGTATAATGCAGTGCCCCCTCCACCGCCATATAATGCAGTGCACTCTCCACCAACATATAATGCAATGCCCCGTCCACCTCCATATAATGCAGTGCCCTCTCCACCACCATATAATGCAGTGCCACTTCCACCTCCATATAATGCAGTGCCTTCTCCACCTCCATATAATGCAGTGCCCTCTCCACCACCATATAATGCAGTGCCCCCTCCACCTCCAAAAAATGCAGTGCCCTCTCCACCAACGTAAAATGCAGTGCCTTCTCCACATCCATATAATGCAGTGCCACCTCCACCACCATATAATGCAGTGGCCTCTCCACCTCCATATAATGCAGTGCCCGCTCCACCACCATATAATGCAGTGCCCCCTCCACCAACATATAATGCAGTGCCAGCTCCACCACCATATAATGCAGTGCCCTCTCCACCTCCATATAATGCATTGCCCGCTCCACCACCATATAATGCAGTGCCCCCTCCACCAAAATATAATGCAGTGCCCCCGCACCACAATATAATGCAGTGCCCACTCCACCAAAACATAATGCAGTGCCCCCTACACCACCATATAATTCAGTGCCCTCTCCACTACCATATAATGCAGAGCCCTCTCCACCACAATATACTGCTGTGCCCTCTCCATCACCATATAATGAAGTGCACCCTCCACCACCATATAATGAAGTGCACCCTCCACTACCATATAATGCAGAGCCCTCTCCACCACAATATACTGCTGTGCCCTCTCCACCTCCATATAATGCAGTGCACCCTCCACCACAATATACTGATGTGCCCTTTCCATCACCATATAATGCAGTGCACCCTCCACCACCATATAATGCAGTGCCCCCTCCACCACCATATAATGCAGTGCCCTCTCCACCTCCATATAATGCAGTGCCCCCTCCACCACCGTATAATGCAGTGCCCCCTCCACCTCCAGAAAATGCAGTGCCCTCTCCACCTCCATATAATGCAGTGCCCTCTCCACCACCGTACAATGCAGTGCCCTCTCCACCACCGTATAATACAGTGCCCCCTCCACCACAATATAATGCAGTGCCCTCTCCACCACCGTATAATGCAGTGCCCCCTCCACCGCCATATAATGCAGTGCCCTCTCCACCACCATACAATGCAGTGCCCTCTCCACCACCGTATAATGCAGTGCCCCCTCCACCGCCATATAATGCAGTGCCCCCTCCACCACCATATAATGCAGTGCCCTCTCCACCTCCATATAATGCAGTGCCCGCTCCACCACCATATAATGCAGTGACCCCTCCACCACCATATAATGCAGTGCCCTCTCCACCTCCATATAATGCAGTGCCCCCTCCACCGCCATATAATGCAGTGCCCTCTCCACCACCGTATAATGCAGTGCCCCCTCCACCACCATATAATGCAGTGCCCCCTCTACCGCCATATAATGCAGTGCCCTCTCCACATCCATATAATGCAGTGCCCCCTCCACCACCATGTAATGCAGTGCCCTCTCCACCTCCATATAATGCATTGCCTCCTCCGACGCCATATAATGCAGTGCCCCCTCCACCACCATTCAATGCAGTGCCCTCTCCACCAACATATAATGCAGTGCCCCCTCCACCACCATATAATGCAGTGCCCCCTCCACCACCATATAATGCAGTGCCCCCTCCACCTCCATATAATGCAGTGCCCGCTCCACCACCATATAATTCAGTGCCTCCTCCGACGCCATATAATGCAGTGCCCCCTCCACCACCATTCAATGCAGTGCCCTCTCCACCAACATATAATGCAGTGCCCCCTCCACCACCATATAATGCAGTGCCCTCTCCACCTCCATATAATGCAGTGCCCTCTCCACCTCCATATAATGCAGTGCCCTCTCCACCACCGTATAATGCAGTGCCCCCTCCACCGCCATATAATGCAGTGCCCCCTCCACCACCATATAATGCAGTGCCCTCTCCACCTCCATATAATGCAGTGCCCGCTCCACCACCATATAATGCAGTGCCTCCTCCGACGCCATATAATGCAGTGCCCTCTCCACCTCCATATAATGCAGTGCCCTCTCCACCTCCATATAATGCAGTGCCCTCTCCACCACCGTATAATGCAGTGCCCCCTCCACCGCCATATAATGCAGTGCCCCCTCCACCACCATATAATGCAGTGCCCTCTCCACCACCATATAATGCAGTGCCCGCTCCACCACCATATAATGCAGTGCCCCCTCCACCACCATTCAATGCAGTGCCCTCTCCACCAACATATAATGCAGTGCCCCCTCCACCACCATATAATGCAGTGCCCCCTCCACCACCATATAATGCAGTGCCCTCTCCACCTCCATATAATGCAGTGCCCTCTCCACCACCGTATAATGCAGTGCCCCCTCCACCGTCATATAATGCAGTGCCCCCTCCACCACCATATAATGCAGTGCCCTCTCCACCTCCATATAATGCAGTGCCTGCTCCACCACCATATAATGCAGTGCCTCCTCCGACGCCATACAATGCAGTGCCCCCTCCACCACCATTCAATGCAGTGCCCTCTCCACCACCATATAATGCAGTGCCCCCTCCACCACCATATAATGCAGTGCCCTCTCCACCTCCATATAATGCAGTGCCCGCTCCACCACCATATAATGCAGTGCCCCCTCCACCACCATATAATGCAGTGCCCTCTCCACCTCCATATAATGCAGTGCCCTCTCCACCACCATATAATGCAGTGCCCCCTCCACCACCATATAATGCAGTGCCTCCTCCACCACCATATAATGCAGTGCCCCCTCCACCACCATATAATGCAGTGCCCCCTCCACCACCATATAATGCAGTGCCCCCTCCACCACCATATAATGCAGTGCCCCCTCCACCACCATATAATGCAGTGCCCTCTCCACCTCCATATAATGCAGTGCCTCCTCCACCACCATATAATGCAGTGCCTCCTCCACCACCATATAATGCAGTGCCTCCTCCACCACCATATAATGCAGTGCCCCCTCCACCACCATATAATGCAGTGCCCCCTCCACCACCATATAATGCAGTGCCCTCTCCACCTCCATATAATGCAGTGCCTCCTCCACCACCATATAATGCAGTGCCCCCTCCACCACCATATAATGCAGTGCCCCCTCCACCACCATATAATGCAGTGCCCTCTCCACCTCCATATAATGCAGTGCCTCCTCCACCACCATATAATGCAGTGCCCCCACCACCACCATATAATGCAGTGCCCCCTCCACCACCATATAATGCAGTGCCCTCTCCACCTCCATATAATGCAGTGCCTCCTCCACCACCATATAATGCAGTGCCCCCTCCACCACCATATAATGCAGTGCCCCCTCCACCACCATATAATGCAGTGCCCTCTCCACCTCCATATAATGCAGTGCCTCCTCCACCACCATATAATGCAGTGCCTCCTCCACCACCATATAATGCAGTGCCCCCTCCACCTCCAGAAAATGCAGTGCACTCTCCACCTCCAGAAAATGCAGTGCCCTCTCCACCACCGTACAATGCAGTGCCCGCTCCACCACCATATAATGCAGTGCCTCCTCCGACGCCATACAATGCAGTGCCCCCTCCACCACCATTCAATGCAGTGCCCTCTCCACCACCGTATAATACAGTGCCCCCTCCACCACAATATAATGCAGTGCCCTCTCCACCACCGTATAATGCAGTGCCCCCTCCACCGCCATATAATGCAGTGCCCTCTCCACCACCATACAATGCAGTGCCCTCTCCACCACCGTATAATGCAGTGCCCCCTCCACCGCCATATAATGCAGTGCCCCCTCCACCACCATATAATGCAGTGCCCTCTCCACCTCCATATAATGCAGTGCCCGCTCCACCACCATATAATGCAGTGCCTCCTCCTGAGAATCCCTGCGTGGTCAGTTTTTAGTAAAATATTAAAATGCCTATGTGGCAAAGAAGCAGAATGCAAAATGGTTAGAAAGGGTTAATTAGTTAGTAACTGAGATTGATACAAGTGGCCTGGCCCTCCTGCTGGGCCATATGGTTGCTTAGTCAGCAGGCCTGCATTGTCTTATCAATGATAGGTCTTTGATGTGAGTCAAGGACTGGTCTGAATGTCTCCATGTTTATGGCAGATCAATATAGGGAACGAGCTTAGCCAAAGTTGAAAGACATTCCAGGTTGGGAGATAAGGAATAGAAGGAACAGGGAAGAACCTTCCAAGTTGGGAAGTGAGGAAGTAACCCCTTTGATGTCTAATAGCAACATGGTCAGCACATGGATTGTCTATGATTGGCCGGAAATAATGTAACCCCGCATGGCAGCCTGTGCCCGGCTTATGATTGGTGTTGACTTTTGTGTTAATGATGTTCCAACCTCTATCGATCTGTATAAAGGTATGAGTTTTTGTCTTTGTCTTTGTCTCTCCTTATTCTGTTAGAATCGTTCGGATTCTCTCAGGAATCTGAATTGAAGCGACAGACTAAGATCTGCTATTAAAGTTGTTTGAACTTTACGGTGTACTCGAATCAGTTCTTGCTGAACCAGACTGAGGGGAAAGAATCCGGTTCGTCACTCCGACGCCATATAATGCAGTGCCCTCTCCACCAACATATAATGCAGTGCCCCCTCCACCTCCATATAATGCAGTGCCCCCTCCACCACCATATAATGCAGTGCCCCCTCCACCACCATATAATGCAGTGCCCTCTCCACCTCCATATAATGCAGTGCCCGCTCCACCACCATATAATGCAGTGCCCCCTCCAGCAAAATATTATGCAGTGCCCCCGCACCACAATATAATGCAGTGCCCACTCCACCAAAATATAATGCAGTGCCCCCTACACCACCATATAATTCAGTGCCCTCTCCACCACAATATACTGCTGTGCCCTCTCCATCACCATATAATGCAGTGCACCCTCCACCACCATATAATGCAGTGCCCTCTCCACCGCCATATAATGCAGTGCCCTCTCCACCACCATATAATGCAGTGCCCCCTCCACCACAATATAATGCAGTGCCCTCTCCACCACCATATAATGCAGTGCACCCTCCACCACCATATAATGCAGTGCCCTCTCCACCGCCATATAATGCAGTGCACTCTCCACCACCATATAATGCAGTGCCCCCTCCACCACCATATAATGCAGTGCCCTCTCCATCACCATATGATGCAGTGCCCCCTCCACCATCGTATAATGCAGTGCCCGCTCCAACACCATATAATGCAGTGCACTCTCCACCACCATATAATGCAGTGCACCCTCCACCACCATATAATGCAGTGCCCTCTCCATCACCATATAATGCAGTGCACCCTCCACCACCATATAATGCAGTGCCCTCTCCATCACCATATAATGCAGTGCACCCTCCACCACCATATAATGCAGTGCCCCCTCCACCACCATATAATGCAGTGCCCTCTCCACCTCCATATAATGCAGTGCACCCTCCACCACAATATACTGCTGTGCCCTCTCCATCATCATATAATGCAGTGCACCCTCCACCACCATATAATGCAGTGCCCCCTCCACCACCATATAATGCAGTGCCCTCTCCACCTCCATATAATGCAGTGCCCCCTCCACCACCGTATAATGCAGTGCCCCCTCCACCGCCATATAATGCAGTGCACTCTCCACCAACATATAATGCAATGCCCTCTCCACCACCATATAATGCAGTGCCAACTCCACCACTATATAATGCAGTGCCCCCTCCACCACCGTACAATGCAGTGCCCCCTCCACCACCATATAATGCAGTGCCCCCTCCACCACAATATAATGCAGTGCCCTCTCCACCATCGTATAATGCAGTGCCCGCTCCAACACCATATAATGCAGTGCACTCTCCACCACCATATAATGCAGTGCCCCCTCCACCAAAATATAATGCAATGACCCCTCCACCACCATACAATGCAGTGCTCCGTCCACCAAAGTATAATGCAGTGCCCCCTCCACCACCATATAATGCAGTGCCCTCTCCACCACCATATAATTCAGTGCCCTCTACACCACCGGATAATGCAGTGCCCTCTCCACCACCACATAATTCAGTGCCCTCTACACCACCATATAATGCAGTGCCCTCTCCACCACCATATAATTCAGTGCCCTCTCCACCACCATATAATGCAGTGCCCTCTCCGCCACAATATAATGCAGTGCCCTCTCCACCACCATATAATGCAGTGCCATCTCCGCCACCATATAATTCAGTGCCCTCTCCACCACCATATAATGCAGTGCCCTCTCCGCCACAATATAATGCAGTGCCCTCTCCACCACCATATAATGCAGTGCCATCTCCGCCACCATATAATTCAGTGCCCTCTCCACAACCATATAATGCAGTGCCCTCTCCACCACCGTATAATGCAGTGCCCCCTCCAACTCCATATAATGCAGAACCCTCTCGAACACCATATGATGCAGTGCCCCCTCCACCACCATAAAATGCAGTGCCCCCTCCACCACTGTATAATGCAGTGCCCCCTCCACCACCATATAATGCAGTGCTCCCTCCACCACTGTATAATGCAGTGCCCCCTCCACCGCCATATAATGCAGTGCCCCCTCCACCAATATATAATGCAGTGCCCCCTCCACCATCGTATAATGCAGTGCCTGCTCCACCACCATATAATCCAGTGCCCTCTCCACCACCATATAATCCAGTGCCCTCTCCACCTCCATATAATGCAGTGCCCCCTCCACCACCATATAATGCAGTGCCCTCTCCACCACCATATAATACAGTGCCCTATCCACCTCCATATAATGCAGTGCCCTCTCCACCACCACATAATTCAGTGCCCTCTACACCACCATATAATGCAGTGCCCCCTCCACCACCATATAATGCAGTGCCCTCTACACCACCATATAATACAGTGCCCTCTCCACCACCACATAATTCAGTGCCCTCTACACCACCATATAATGCAGTGCCCCCTCCACCACCATATAATGCAGTGCCCTCTCCACCACCATATAATTCAGTGCCCTCTACACCACCATATAATGCAGTGCCCCCTCCACCTCCATATAATGCAGTGCTCTCTCCACCACCACATAATTCAGTGCCCTCTACACCACCATATAATGCAGTGCCCTCTCCACCACCATATCATTCAGTGCCCTCTCCACCACCATATAATGCAGTGCCCTCTCCACCACCATATAATTCAGTGCCCTCTACACCACCATATAATGCAGTGCCCTCTCCACCACCGTATAATGCAGTGCCCTCTCCACCACCATATCATTCAGTGCCCTCTCCGCCACCATATAATGCAGTGCTCTCTCCGCCACCATATAATGCAGTGCCCTCTCCACCACCATATAATGCAGTGCCCTCTCCACCACCATATCATTCAGTGCCCTATCCACCACCATATAATGCAGTGCCCTCTCCACCACCATATAATGCAGTGCCCTCTCCACCACCACATAATTCAGTGCCCTCTACACCACCATATAATGCAGTGCCCTCTCCGCCACCATATAATGCAGTGCCCTCTCCACCACCATATAATGCAGTGCCCTCTCCACCACCACATAATTCAGTGCCCTCTCCACCACCATATCATTCAGTGCCCTCTCCGCCACCATATAATGCAGTGCCCTCTCCACCACCATATAATGCAGTGCCCTCTCCACCACCACATAATTCAGTGCCCTCCACACCACCATATAATGCAGTGCCCTCTCCGCCACCATATAATGCAGTGCCCTCTCCACCACCATATAATGCAGTGCCCCCTCCACATCCATATAATGCAGTGCCCTCTACACCACCACATAATTCAGTGCCCTCTACACCACCATATAATGCAGTGCCCTCGACACCACCATATAATGCAGTGCCCTCTCCACCACCACATAATTCAGTGCCCTCTCCACCACCATATAATGCAGTGCCCTCTCCACCACCATATAATGCAGTGCCCTCTACACCACCATATAATGCAGTGCCCTCTCCACCACCACATAATTCAGCGCCCTCTCCACCACCACATTATTCAGTGCCCTCTCCACCACCATATAATGCAGTGCCCTCTCCACCACCATATAATGCAGTGCCCTCTACACCACCATATAATGCAGTGCCCTCTCCACCACCACATAATTCAGTGCCCTCTACACCACCATATAATGCAGTGCCCTCTCCGCCACCATATAATGCAGTGCCCTCTCCACCACCATATAATTCAGTGCCCTCTCCACCACCATATAATGCAGTGCCCTCTCCGCCACCATATAATGCAGTGCCCTCTCCACCACCATATAATGCAGTGCCCTCTCCGCCACCATATAATGCAGTGCCCTCTCCACCACCATATAATTCAGTGCCCTCTCCGCCACCATATAATGCAGTGCCCTCTCCACCACCATATAATGCAGTGCCCTCTCCGCCACCATATAATGCAGTGCCCTCTCCACCACCATATAATTCAGTGCCCTCTCCGCCACCATATAATGCAGTGCCTCCTCCACCACCATATAATGCAGTGCCCTCTCCACCACCATATAATTCAGTGCCCTCTACACCACCATATAATGCAGTGCCGTCTCCACCACCGTATAATGCAGTGCCCTCTCCACCACCACATAATTCAGTGCCCTCTACACCACCATATAATGCAGTGCCCTCTCCGCCACCATATAATGCAGTGCCCCCTCCACCACCATATAATGAGGTGCCCTCTCCACCACCATATAATGCAGTGCCCTCTCCACCACCATATAATTCAGTGCACTCTACACCACCATACAATGCAGTGCCCTCTCCAGCACAATATAATGCAGTGCCCTCTCCACCACCATATAATGCAGTGCCCTCTCCACCACCATATAATGCAGTGCCCCCTCCACCACCATATAATGCAGTGCCCTCTCCACCAAAATATAATGCAGTGCCCCCTCCACCACCATATAATGCAGTGCCCTCTCCACCACCATATAATTCAGTGCCCTCTCCAGCACCACATAATTCAGTGCCCTCTACACCACCATATAATGCAGTGCCTGCTCCACCACCATATAATCCAGTGCCCTCTCCACCACCATACAATGTAGTGCCCCCTCCACCAAAATATAATGCAGTGCCCCCTCCACCATCATATAATGAAGTGCCCTCTCCACCAACATATAATTCAGTGCCCTCTACACCACCATATAATGCAGTGCCCTCTCCACCACCGGATAATGCAGTGCCCTCTCCACCACCACATAATTCAGTGCCCTCTACACCACCATATAATGCAGTGCCCTCTCCACCACCATATAATTCAGTGCCCTCTCCACCACCATATAATTCAGTGCCCTCTACACCACCCTATAATGCAGTGCCCTCTCCACCACCATATCATTCAGTGCCCTCTCCACCACCATGTAATGCAGTGCCCTCTCCACCACCGTATAATGCAGTGCCCTCTCCACCACCATATAATTCAGTGCCCTCTCCACCACCATATAATTCAGTGCCCTCTACACCACCATATAATGCAGTGCCCTCTCCACCACCATATCATTCAGTGCCCTCTCCGCCACCATATAATGCAGTGCTCTCTCCGCCACCATATAATGCAGTGCCCTCTCCACCACCATATAATGCAGTGCCCTCTCCACCACCATATCATTCAGTACCCTCTCCACCACCATATAATGCAGTGCCCTCTCCACCACCACATAATTCAGTGCCCTCTACACCACCATATAATGCAGTGCCCTCTCCGCCACCATATAATGCAGTGCCCTCCCAACAACCATATAATGCAGTGCCCTCTCCACCACCATATAATGCATTGCCCTCTCCATCACCATATAATTCAGTGCCCTCTCCACAACCATATAATGCAGTGCCCTCTCCACCACCGTATAATGCAGTGCCCCCTCCAACTCCATTTAATGCAGAAGCCTCTCGAACACCATATGATGCAGTGCCCCCTTCACCAGAATATAATTCAGTGCCCTCTCCACCACCGTATAATGCAGTGCCCCCTTCACCGCCATATAATGCAGTGCCCTCTCCACCACCGTATAATGCAGTGCCCCCTCCACCGCCGTATAATGCAGTGCCCCCTCCACCACCATAAAATGCAGTGCCCCCTCCACCACTGTATAATGCAGTGCCCCCTCCACCTCCATATAATGCAGTGCCTGCTCCACCACCATATAATCCAGTGCCCTCTCCACCACCATATAATCCAGTGCCCTCTCCACCTCCATATAATGCAGTGCCCCCTCCACCACCATATAATGCAGTGCCCTCTCAACCTCCATATAATGCAGTGCCCTCTCCACCACCACATAATTCAGTGCCCTCTACACCACCATATAATGCAGTGCCCCCTCCACCACCATATAATGCAGTGCCCTCTCCACCACCATATAATACAGTGCCCTCTCCAACACCACATAATTCAGTGCCCTCTACACCACCATATAATGCAGTGCCCCCTCCACCACCATATAATGCAGTGCCCTCTCCACCACCATATAATACAGTGCCCTCTCCACCACCACATAATTCAGTGCCCTCTACACCACCATATAATGCAGTGCCCCCTCCACCTCCATATAATGCAGTGCTCTCTCCACCACCACATAATTCAGTGCCCTCTACACCACCATATAATGCAGTGCCCTCTCCACCACCATATCATTCAGTGCCCTCTCCACCACCATATAATGCAGTGCCCTCTCCACCACCATATAATTCAGTGCCCTCTACACCACCATATAATGCAGTGCCCTCTCCACCACCGTATAATGCAGTGCCCTCTCCACCACCATATCATTCAGTGCCCTCTCCACCACCATATAATGCAGTGCCCTCTCCACCACCATATAATTCAGTGCCCTCTACACCACCATATAATTCAGTGCCCTCTACACCACCATATAATGCAGTGCCCCCTCCACCACCATATAATGCAGTGCCCTCTCCACCACCATATCATTCAGTGCCCTCTCCGCCACCATATAATGCAGTGCCCTCTCCACCACCATATAATGCAGTGCCCTCTCCACCACCACATAATTCAGTGCCCTCTACACCACCATATAATGCAGTGCCCTCTCCGCCACCATATAATGCAGTGCCCTCTCCACCACCATATAATGCAGTGCCCCCTCCACATCCATATAATGCAGTGCCCTCTACACCACCACATAATTCAGTGCCCTCTACACCACCATATAATGCAGTGCCCTCGACACCACCATATAATGCAGTGCCCTCTCCACCACCACATAATTCAGTGCCCTCTCCACCACCATATAATGCAGTGCCCTCTCCACCACCATATAATGCAGTGCCCTCTACACCACCATATAATGCAGTGCCCTCTCCACCACCACATAATTCAGCGCCCTCTCCACCACCACATTACTCAGTGCCCTCTCCACCACCATATAATGCAGTGCCCTCTCCACCACCATATAATGCAGTGCCCTCTACACCACCATATAATGCAGTGCCCTCTCCACCACCACATAATTCAGTGCCCTCTACACCACCATATAATGCAGTGCCCTCTCCGCCACCATATAATGCAGTGCCCTCTCCACCACCATATAATTCAGTGCCCTCTCCACCACCATATAATGCAGTGCCCTCTCCGCCACCATATAATGCAGTGCCCTCTCCACCACCATATAATGCAGTGCCCTCTCCGCCACCATATAATGCAGTGCCCTCTCCACCACCATATAATTCAGTGCCCTCTCCGCCACCATATAATGCAGTGCCTCCTCCACCACCATATAATGCAGTGCCCTCTCCACCACCATATAATTCAGTGCCCTCTACACCACCATATAATGCAGTGCCGTCTCCACCACCGTATAATGCAGTGCCCTCTCCACCACCACATAATTCAGTGCCCTCTACACCACCATATAATGCAGTGCCCTCTCCGCCACCATATAATGCAGTGCCCCCTCCACCACCATATAATGAGGTGCCCTCTCCACCACCATATAATGCAGTGCCCTCTCCACCACCATATAATTCAGTGCACTCTACACCACCATACAATGCAGTGCCCTCTCCAGCACAATATAATGCAGTGCCCTCTCCACCACCATATAATGCAGTGCCCTCTCCACCACCATATAATGCAGTGCCCCCTCCACCACCATATAATGCAGTGCCCTCTCCACCAAAATATAATGCAGTGCCCCCTCCACCACCATATTATGCAGTGCCCTCTCCACCACCATATAATTCAGTGCCCTCTCCACCACCATATTATGCAGTGCCCTCTCCACCACCATATAATTCAGTGCCCTCTCCAGCACCACATAATTCAGTGCCCTCTCCACCACCATATAATGCAGTGCCCTCTCCACCACCATATAATTCAGTGCACTCTACACCACCATACAATGCAGTGCCCTCTCCAGCACAATATAATGCAGTGCCCTCTCCACCACCATATAATGCAGTGCCCTCTCCACCACCATATAATGCAGTGCCCCCTCCACCACCATATAATGCAGTGCCCTCTCCACCAAAATATAATGCAGTGCCCCCTCCACCACCATATTATGCAGTGCCCTCTCCACCACCATATAATTCAGTGCCCTCTCCACCACCATATTATGCAGTGCCCTCTCCACCACCATATAATTCAGTGCCCTCTCCACCACCATATAATGCAGTGCCCTCTCCACCACCATATAATTCAGTGCCCTCTCCAGCACCACATAATTCAGTGCCCTCTACACCACCATATAATGCAGTGCCCTCTCCACCACCATATCATCCAGTGCCCTCTCCACCACCATATAATGCAGTGCCCCCTCCACCAAAATATAATGCAGTGCCCCCTCCACCACCATACAATGCAGTGCCCCCTCCACCATCGTATAATGCAGTGCCCCCTCCACCATCGTATAATGCAGTGCCTGCTCCACCACCATATAATCCAGTGCCCTCTCCACCACCATACAATGTAGTGCCCCCTCCACCAACATATAATTCAGTGCCCTCTACACCACCATATAATGCAGTGCCCTCTCCACCACCGTATAATGCAGTGCCCTCTCCACCACCACATAATTCAGTGCCCTCTACACCACCATATAATGCAGTGCCCTCTCCACCACCATATCATTCAGTGCCCTCTCCACCACCATATAATGCAGTGCCCTCTCCACCACCATATAATTCAGTGCCCTCTCCACCACCATATAATTCAGTGCCCTCTACACCACCATATAATGCAGTGCCCTCTCCACCACCATATCATTCAGTGCCCTCTCCACCACCATGTAATGCAGTGCCCTCTCCACCACCGTATAATGCAGTGCCCTCTCCACCACCATATCATTCAGTGCCCTCTCCACCCCCATATAATGCAGTGCCCTCTCCACCACCACATAATTCAGTGCCCTCTTCACCACCATATAATGCAGTGCCCTCTCCACCACCACATAATTCAGTGCCCTCTACACCACCATATAATGCAGTGCCCTCTACACCACCATATAATGCAGTGCCCTCTCCACCACCACATAATTCAGTGCCCACTACACCACCATATAATGCAGTGCCCTCTCCACCACCACATAATTCAGTGCCCTCTACACCACCATATAATGCAGTGCCCTCTACACCACCATATAATGCAGTGCCCTCTCCACCACCACATAATTCAGTGCCCTCTCAATCACCACATATTGCAGTGCCCTCTCCACCACCGTATAATGCAGTGCCCTCTACACCACAATATAATGCAGTGCCCCCTCCACCACCGTAAAATGCAGTGACCCCTCCACCTCCATATAATGCAGAGCCCTCTCGAACACCATATAATGCAGTGCCCCCTCCACCTCCATATAATGCATTGCCCCCTCCACCTCCATATAATGCAGTGCCTCCTCCACCTCCATATAATGCAGTGCCCCCTCCACCTCCATATAATGCAGTGCCTCCTCCACCTCCATATAATGCAGTGCCCCCTCCACCTCCATATAATGCAGTGCCTCCTCCACCTCCATATAATGCAGTGCCCCCTCCACCTCCATATAATGCAGTGCCTCCTCCACCTCCATATAATGCAGTGCCCTCTCCATCAACATATAATGCAGTGCCCCCTCCACCACCATATAATGCAGTGCCCCCTCCACCACCATATAATGCAGTGCCCTCTCCACCTCCATATAATGCAGTGCCCCCTCCACCACCGTATAATGCAGTGCCCCCTCCACCGCCATTTCATGCAGTGCCCTCTCCACCAACATAGAATGCAATGCCCCCTCCACCTCCATATAATGCAGTGCCCTCTCCACCACCATATAATGCAGTGCCCCCTCCACCTCCATATAATGCAGTGCCTTTTCCACCTCCATATAATGCAGTGCCAACTCCACCACCATATAATGCAGTGCCACCTCCACCTCCATATAATGCAGTGCCTTTTCCACCTCCATATAATGCAGTGCCAACTCCACCACCATATAATGCAGTGCCCCTCCACCACAATATAATGCAGTGCCCCCTCCACCATCGTATAATGCAGTGCCAACTCCACCACCATATAATGCAGTGCCCCTCCACCACCATATAATGCAGTGCCCCCTCCACCATCGTATAATGCAGTGCCCGCTCCACCACCGTATAATGCAGTGCCCCCTCCACCAAAATATAATGCAGTGCCCCCTCCACCACCATATCATGCAGTGCCCCCTCCACCACAATATAATGCAGTGCACCCTCCACCATCGTATAATGCAGTGCCCCCACCACCATATAATGCAGTGCCCCCTCCACCAAAACATAATGCAGTGCCCCCTCCACCACCATATAATGCAGTGCCCTCTCCACCACCATATAATTCAGTGCCCTCTACACCACCATATAATGCAGTGCCCTCTCCACCACCGTATAATGCAGTGCCCTCTCCACCGCCATATAATGCAGTGCCCTCCACACCACCATATAATGCAGTGCCCTCTCCACCACCATATAATTCAGTGCCCTCTCCACCACCGTATAATGCAGTGCTCTCTCCACCACCACATAATTCAGTGCCCTCCACAGCACCATATAATGCAGTGCCCTCTCCACCACCATATAATGCAGTGCCCCCTCCACCGCCATTTCATGCAGTGCCCTCTCCACCAACATAGAATGCAATGCCCCCTCCACCTCCATATAATGCAGTGCCCTCTCCACCACCATATAATGCAGTGCCACCTCCACCTCCATATAATGCAGTGCCTTTTCCACCTCCATATAATGCAGTGTCCTCTCCATCACCGTTTTATACAGTGCCCCCTCCACCGCCATATAATGCAGTGCCCCCTCCACCACTAATAATGCAGTGCCCCCTCCACCACTGTATAATGCAGTGCCCCCTCCACCGCCATCTACTGCAGTGCCCTCTCCACCACCATATAATGCAGTGCCCCCTCCACCAAAATATAATGCAGTGCCCCCTCCACCATCGTATAATGCAGTGCCCCCTCCACCGCCATCTACGGTAGTGCCCTCTCCACCGCCATATAATGCAGTGCCAACTCCACCACCATATAATGCAGTGCCCCTCCACCACTATATAATGCAGGGTCCCCTCCACCACAATATAATGCAGTGCCCCCTCCACCAAAATATAATGCAGTGCCCCCTCCACCATCGTATAATGCAGTGCCCGCTCCACCACCGTATAATGCAGTGCCCTCTCCACCACCATATCATGCAGTGCCCCCTCCACCACAATATAATGCAGTGCCCCCTCCACCAAAATATAATGCAGTGCCCTCTCCACCATCGTATAATGCAGTGCCCCCACCACCATATAATGCAGTGCCCCCTCCACCAAAACATAATGCAGTGCCCCCTCCACCACCATATAATGCAGTGCCCTCTCCACCACCATATAATTCAGTGCCCTCTACAGCACCATATAATGCAGTGCCCTCTCCACCACCGTATAATGCAGTGCCCTCTCCACCACCATATAATTCAGTGCCCTCTCCACCACCGTATAATGCAGTGCCCTCTCCACCACCACATAATTCAGTGCCCTCCACAGCACCATATAATGCAGTGCCCTCTCCACCACCATATAATGCAGTGCTGCCTCCACCAAAATATAATGCAGTGCCCTCTCCACCATCGTATAATGCAGTGCCCTCTCTACCACCACATAATTCAGTGCCCTCGACACAACCATATAATGCAGTGCCCTCTCCACCACCATATAATTCAGTGCCCTCTCCACCACCATATAATGCAGTGCCCTCTCCGCCACCATATAATGCAGTGCCCTCTCCACCACCATATAATGCAGTGCTCTCTCCACCACCATATAATGCAGTGCCCGCTCCACCACCATATAATGCAGTGCCCTCACCACCACCATATAATGCAGTGTCCCCTCCACCAAAATATAATGCAGTGCCCTCTCCATCACCATATAATGCAGTGCCGCCTCCACCACCATATAATGCAGTGCCCCCTCCATCACCACATAATTCAGTGACCTCTCCAACGCCATATAATGAAGTGCCCCCTCCACCGCCATATAATGCAGTGCCCTCTCCACCAACATATAATGCAATGCCCCCTCCACCTCCATATAATGCAGTGCCCTCCCAACCACCATATAATGCAGTGCCACCTCCACCTCCATATAATGCAGTGCCCTCTCCACCTCCATATAATGCAGTGCCCTCTCCACCATCGTATAATGCAGTGCCCTCTCCACCACCGTATAATGCAGTGCCCCCTCCACCACAATATAATGCAGTGCCCTCTCCACCACCGGAAATGCAGTGCCCCTCCACCGCCATATAATGCAGTGCCCTCTCCACCACCATATAATGCAGTGCCCTCTCCACCGCCATATAATGCAGTGCCCTCTCCAGCGCCATATACTGTAGTGCCCTCTCCACCACCATATAATGCAGTGCCCTCTCCGCCACCATATAATGCAGTGCCCCCTCCACCACCATATAATGCAGTGCCCCCTCCACCAAAATATAATGCCGTGCCCCCTCCACCACCATATAATGCAGTGCCCTCTCCACCAACATATAATTCAGTGCCCTCTGCACCACCATATAATGCAGTGCCCTCTCCACCACCGTATAATGCAGTGCCCTCTCCACGACCACATAATTCAGTGCCCTCTACACCACCATATAATGCAGTGCCCTCTCCACCACCATATAATTCAGTGCCCTCTCCACCACCATATAATGCAGTGCCCTCCCCGCCACCATATAATGCAGAGCCCTCTCCACCACCATATGATGCAGTGCCCTCTCCAACTCCATATAATGCAGTGCCTCCTCCACCTCCATATAATGCTGTGCAATCTCCACCTCCATTTCATGCAGTGCCTCCTCCACCTCCATATAATGCAGTGCCCTCTCCACCACCATATAATGCAGTGCCCCCTCCACCTCCATATGATGCAGTGCCTCCTCCACCTCCATATAATGCAGTGCCCTTTCCACCACCATATAATTCAGTGCCCTCTCCACCACCATATAATGCAGTGCCCCCTCCACCTCCATATAATGCAGAGCCCTCTCGAACACCATATAATGCAGTGCCCCCTCCAACTCCATATAATGCAGTGCCTCCTCCACCTCCATATAATGCTGTGCAATCTCCACCTCCATTTCATGCAGTGCCTCCTCCACCTCCATATAATGCAGAGCCCTCTCCACCACCATATAATGCAGTGCCCCCTCCACCTCCATATAATGCAGTGCCTCCGCCACCTCCATATAATGCAGTGCCCTCTCCACCACCATGTAATGCAGTGCCCCCTCCACCACCATATAATGCAGTGCCCCCTCCACCTACATATAATGCAGAGCCCTCTCGAACACCATATAATGCAGTGCCCCTCCACCTCCATATAATGCAGTGCCTCCTCCACCTCCATATAATGCAGTGCCCTCTCCACCTCCATATAATGCAGTGCCTCCTCCACCACCATATAATGCAGTGCCCTCTCCACCACCATCTAATGCAGTGCCCCCTCCACCTCCATATAATGCAATGCCCCCTCCACCACCATATAATGCAGTGCCCTCTCCACCACCATATAATGCATTGCCCCCTCCACCACCATATAATGCATTGCCTCCTCCACCTCCTTATAATGCAGTGCCCCCTCCACCTCCATATAATGCAGTGCCCTCTCCACCACCATATAATGCATTGCCCCCTCCACCACCATATAATGCAGTGCCTCCTTCACCTCCATATAATGCAGTGCCCCCTCCACCTCCATATAATGCAGTGCCTCGTCCACCTCCATATAATGCAGTGCATCCTTCACCTCCATATAATGCAGTGCCTTCTCCACCTCCACCACCATATAATGCAGTGCCCCCTCCACCACCATATAATGCAGTGCCCCCTCCACCACCATATAATGCAGTGCTCTCTCCACCACCTTATAATGCAGTTCCCCCTCCACCACCATACAATGCAGTGCCCTCTCCACCACCATATAATGCAGTGCCCGCTCCACCACCATATAATGCAGTGCCCTCACCACCACCATATAATGCAGTGTCCCCTCCACCAAAATATAATGCAGTGCCCCCTGCACCACAATATCATGCAGTGCCCCTCCACCAAAATATAATGCAGTGCCCCCTGCACCACCATATAATTCAGTGCCCTCTCCACCACTATATCATGCAGAGCCCTCTCCACCACCATATAATTCAGTGCCCTCTCCACCACCATATAATGCAGTGGCCCCTCCACCACTATATAATGCTGTGCCCTCTCCATCACCATATAATGCAGTGCCGCCTCCACCACCATATAATGCAGTGCCCCCTCCATCACCGCATAATTCAGTGACCTCTCCACCAACATATAATGAAGTGCCCCCTCCACCGCCATATAATGCAGTGCCCTCTCCACCAAAATATAATGCAATGCCCCCTCCACCTCCATATAATGCAGTGCCCTCCCAACCACCATATAACACAGTGCCACCTCCACCTCCATATAATGCAGTGCCCTCTCCACCTCCATATAATGCAGTGCCCTCTCCACCACCGTATAATGCAGTGCCCTCTCCACCACCGTATAATGCAGTGCCCCCTCCACCACAATATAATGCAGTGCCCTCTCCACCACCGTATAATGCAGTGCCCCTCCACCGCCATATAATGCAGTGCCCTCTCCACCACCATATAATGCAGTGCCCTCTCCACCGCCATATAATGCAGTGCCCTCTCCACCGCCATCTACTGCAGTGCCCTCTCCACCACCATATAATGCAGTGCTCTCTCCACCACCATATAATGCAGTGCCCCCTCCACCACCATATAATGCAGTGCCCCCTCCACCAAAATATAATGCCGTGCCCCCTCCACCACCATATAATGCAGTGCCCTCTCCACCATCATATAATTCAGTGCCCTCTGCACCACCATATAATGCACTGCCCTCTCCACCACCGTATAATGCAGTGCCCTCTCCACGACCACATAATTCAGTTCCCCCTCCACCACCATACAATGCAGTGCCCTCTCCACCACCATATAATGCAGTGCCCGCTCCACTACCATATAATGCAGTGCCCCCTCCACCACCATATAATGCAGTGCCCGCTCCACTACCATATAATGCAGTGCCCCCTCCACTACCATATAATGCAGTGCCCTCTCCACCAACATATAATGCAATGCCCCCTCCACCTCCATATAATGCAGTGCCCTCCCAACCACCATATAACGCAGTGCCACCTCCACCTCCATATAATGCAGTGCCCTCTCCACCTCCATATAATGCAGTGCCCTCTCCACCACCGTATAATGCAGTGCCCTCTCCACCACCGTATAATGCAGTGCCCCCTCCACCACAATATAATGCAGTGCCCTCTCCACCACCGTATAATGCAGTGCCCCTCCACTACCATATAATGCAGTGCCCTCTCCACCAACATATAATGCAATGCCCCCTCCACCTCCATATAATGCAGTGCCCTCCCAACCACCATATAACGCAGTGCCACCTCCACCTCCATATAATGCAGTGCCCTCTCCACCTCCATATAATGCAGTGCCCTCTCCACCACCGTATAATGCAGTGCCCTCTCCACCACCGTATAATGCAGTGCCCCCTCCACCACAATATAATGCAGTGCCCTCTCCACCACCGTATAATGCAGTGCCCCTCCACCGCCATATAATGCAGTGCCCTCTCCACCACCATATAATGCAGTGCCCTCTCCACCGCCATATAATGCAGTGCCCTCTCCACCGCCATCTACTGCAGTGCCCTCTCCACCGCCATATAATGCAGTGCTCTCTCCACCACCATATAATGCAGTGCCCCCTCCACCACCATATAATGCAGTGCCCCCTCCACCAAAATATAATGCCGTGCCCCCTCCACCACCATATAATGCAGTGCCCTCTCCACCATCATATAATTCAGTGCCCTCTGCACCACCATATAATGCACTGCCCTCTCCACCACCGTATAATGCAGTGCCCTCTCCACGACCACATAATTCAGTGCCCTCTACACCACCATATAATGCAGTGCCCTCTCCACCACCTTATAATTCAGTGCCCTCTCCACCACCATATAATGCAGTGCCCTCCCCGCCACCATATAATGCAGAGCCCTCTCCACCACCATATGATGCAGTGCCCTCTCCACCAAAATATAATGCAGTGCCCCCTCCACCACCGTATAATGCAGTGCCCCCTCCACCTCCATATAATGCAGAGCCCTCTCGAACACCATATAATGCAGTGCCCCCTCCAACTCCATATAATGCAGTGCCTCCTCCACCTCCATATAATGCTGTGCAATCTCCACCTCCATTTCATGCAGTGCCTCCTCCACCTCCATATAATGCAGTGCCCTCTCCACCTCCATATAATGCAGTGCCTCCTCCACCTCCATATAATGCAGTGCCCTCTCCACCACCATGTAATGCAGTGCCCCCTCCACCACCATATAATGCAGAGCCCTCTCGAACACCATATAATGCAGTGCCCCCTCCACCTCCATATAATGCAGTGCCTCCTCCACCTCCATATAATGCAGTGCCTCCTCCACCTCCATATAATGCAGTGCCCCCTCCACCTCCATATAATGCAGTGCCCTCTCCACCACCATCTAATGCAGTGCCCCCTCCACCTCCATATAATGCAGTGCCTCCTCCACCTCCATATAATGCAGTGCCCCCTCCACCTCCATATAATGCAGTGCCCTCTCCACCTCCATATAATGCAGTGCCTCCTCCACCTCCATATAATGCAGTGCCCTCTCCACCACCGTATAATGCAGTGCCCTCTCCACCACCATCTAATGCAGTGCCCCCTCCACCTCCATATAATGCAGTGCCTCCTCCACCTCCATATAATGCAGTGCCTCCTTCACCTCCATATAATGCAGTGCCCACTCCACCTCCATATAATGCAGTGCCCTCTCCACCTCCATATAATGCAGTGCCCTCTCCACCTCCATATAATGCAGTGCCCTCTCCAACACCATCTAATGCAGTGCCCCCTCCACCTCCATATAATGCATTGCCTCCTCCACCTCCATATAATGCAGTGCCTCCTTCACCTCCATATAATGCAGTACCCACTCCACCTCCATATAATGCAGTGCCCTCTCCACCACCGTATAATGCAGTGCCCTCTCCACCACCGTATAATGCAGTGCCCCCTCCACCACTGTATAATGCAGTGCCCTCTCCACCAGCGTATAATGCAGTGCCCCCTCCACCGCCGTGTAATGCAGTGCCCTCTCCGCCACCATATAATGCAGTGCCCTCTCCACCACCGTATAATGCAGTGCCCCCTCCACCGCCATATAATGCAGTGCACCCTCCACCACCATATAATGCATTGCCCCCTCCACCACCATATAATGCAGTGCCCCCTCCACCGCCAGAAAATGCAGTGCCCTCTCCACCACCATATAATGCAGTGCCCACTCCACCACCATATAATGCACTGCCCCCTCCACCACCATATCATGCAGTGCCCCCTCGACCACAATATAATGCAGTGCCCCCTCCACCAAAATATAATACAGTGCCCTCTCCGCCACCATATAATGCAGTGCCCTCTCCACCACGATATAATGCAGTGCCATCTCCGCCCCCATATAATGCAGTGCCCTCTCCACCACCATATAATTCTGTGCCCTCTCAACCACCACATAATGCAGTGCCCTCTCCACCACCCTATAATGCAGTGCCCTCTCCACCACAATATAATGCAGTGCCCCCTCCACCACCGTATAATGCAGTGCCCCCTCCACCTCCATACAATGCAGAGCCCTCTCGAACACCATATAATGCAATGCCCCCTCCACCTCCATATAATGCAGTGCCTCCTCCACCTCCATATAATGCAGTGCCCTCTCCACCTACATATAATGCAGTGCCTCCTCCACCTCCAAATAATGCAGTGCCCTCTTCACCACCATATAATGCAGTGCCCCCTCCACCACCGTATAATGCAGTGCCTCCTTCACCTCGATATAATGCAGTGCCCTCTCCACCACCATATAATGCAGTGCCCCCTCCACCACCATATAATGCAGTGCATCCTCCACCACCATATAATGCAGTGCTCTCTCCACCACCATATAATGCAATTCCCCCTCCACCACCATACAATGCAGTGCCCTCTCCACCACCATATAATGCAGTGCTCTCTCCACCACCTTATAATGCAGTGCCCGCTCCACCACTATATAATGCAGTGGCCCCTCCACCAAAATATAATGCAGTGACCCCTGCACCACAATATAATGCAGTGCCCCTCCACCAAAATATAATGCAGTGCCCCCTCCACCACCATATAATTCAGTGCCCTCTCCACCACCATATAATTCAGTGCCCTCTCCACCACCATATAATGCAGTGCCCTCTCCACCACCATATAATTCAGTGCCCTCTCCACCACCATATAATTCAGTGCCCTCTCCACGACCATATAATGCAGTGGCCCCTCCACCAAAATATATTGCAGTGACCCCTGCACCACAATATAATGCAGTGCCCCTCCACCAAAATATAATGCAGTGCCCCCTCCACCACCATATAATGCAGAGCCCTCTCCACCACCATATAATTCAGTGCCCCTCCAAGACCATATAATGCAGTGCCCCCTCCACCACCATATAATTCAGTGCCCTCTCCACCGCCATATAATGAAGTGCCCCCTCCACCGCCATATAATGCAGTGGCCTCTCCACCAACATATAATGCAATGCCCCCTCCACCTCCATATAATGCAGTGCCCTCCCAACCACCATCTCATGCAGTGCCACCTCCACCTCCATATAATGCAGTGCCCTCTCCACCTCCATATAATGCAGTGCCCTCTCCACCACCGTATAATGCAGTGCCTTCTCCACCGCCATATACTGCAGTGCCCTCTCCACCGCCATATCATGCAGTGCCCACTCCACCACCATATAATGCCGTGCACCCTCCACCACCATATAATGCAGTGCCCTCTCCACCACCAGATAATTCAGTGCCCCCTCCACCAAAATATAATGCCGTGCCCCCTCCACCACCATATAATGCAGTGCCCGCTCCACCACCATATAATGCAGTGCCCCCTCCACCAAAATATAATGCCGTGCCCCCTCCACCACCATATAATGCAGTGCCCTCTACACCACCATATAATGCAGTGCCCTCTGCACCACCATATAATTCAGTGCCCTTTCCCCCACCATATAATGCAGTGCCCTCTCCGCCACCATATAATGCAGTGCCCCCTCCACCACCATTTAATACAGTCCCCTCTCCGCCACCATATAATGCAGTGCCCTCTCCGCCACCTATAATTCAGTGCCCTCTCCGTCACCATATAATGCAGTGCCCTCTCCACCACCATATAATGCAGTGCCATCTCCGCCACCATATAATGCAGTGCCCTCTCCACCACCTATAATTCAGTGCCCTCTACGCCACCATATAATGCAGTGCCCTCTACATCACCATATAATGCAGTGCCATCTCCGCAACCATATAATGCAGTGCCCTCTCCACCACCTATAATTCAGTGCCCTCTCCGCCACCATATAATGCAGTGCCCTCTCCACCACCATATAATGCATTGCCCTCTCCGCCACCATATAATGCAGTGCCCTCTCCACCACCATATAATTCAGTGCCCTCTCCACCACCATATAATGCAGTGCCCTCTCCACCACCGTATAATGCAGTGCCCTCCCCACCACAATATAATGCAGTGCCCCCTCCACCACCGTATAATGCAGTGCCCCCTCCACCTCCATATAATTCAGAGCCCTCTCGAACACCATATAATGCAGTGCCCCCTCCACCTCCATATCATGAAGTGCCTCCTCCACCTCCATATAATGCAGTGCCCTCTCCACCTCCATATAATGCAGTGCCTCCTCCACCTCCATATAATGCAGTGCCCTCTCCACCACCATATAATGCAGTGCCCCCTCCACCACCGTATAATGCAGTGCCCCCTCCACCTCCATATAATGCAGAGCCCTCTCGAACACCATATAATGCAGTGCCCCCTCCACCTCCATATAATGCATTGCCTCCTCCACCTCCATATAATGCAGTGCCCTCTCAACCACCATATAATGCAGTGCCCCCTCCACCTCCATATAATGCAGTGCCTCCTCCACCTACATATAATGCAGTGCCCACTCCACCACCATATAATGCAGTGCCCCCTCCACCACCATATAATGCAGTGCCCCCTCCACCACCATACAATGCAGTGCCCCCTCCACCAAAATATAATGCAGTGCCCTCTCCACCACCATATAATTCAGTGCCCTCTACACCACAATATAATGCAGTGCCCTCTCCACCACCGTATAATGCAGTGCCCTCTCCACGACCACATAATTCAGTGCCCTCTACACAACCATATAATGCAGTGCCCTCTCCACCACGATATAATTCAGTGCCCTTTCCACCACCATATAATGCAGTGCCCTCTCCGCCACCATATAATGCAGTGCCCTCTCCACCACCATATAATGCAGTGCCCTCTCCGCCACTATAAAATGCCGTGCCATCTCTGCCACCATATAATGCAGAGCCCTGTCCGTCACCATATAATGCAGTGCCCTCTCCACCACAATAAACTGCCGTGCCATCTCTGCCACCATATAATGCAGTGCCCTCTCCACCAACATATACTTCAGTGCCCTCTCCACCACCATATAATGCAGTACCCTCTCCACCACCGTACAATGCAGTGCCCTCCCCACCACAATATAATGCAGTGCCCTCTCGAACACCATATAATGCAGTGCCCCCTCGACCTCCATACAATGAAGTGCCTCCTCCACCTCCATATAATGCAGTGCCCCCTCCACCACCATATAATGCAGTGCCTCCTTCACCTCCATATAATGCAGTGCCCTCTCCACCTCCATATAATGCAGTGCCCTCTCCACCACCGTATAATGCACTGCCCTCTCCACCACCGAAAAATGCAGTGCCCCCTCCACCACAATATAATGCAGAGCCCTCTCCACCACCGTATAATGCAGTGCCCCCTCCACCGCCATATAATGCAGTGCCCTCTCCACCACCATATAATGCAGTGCCCTCTCCACCACCGTATAATGCAGTGCCCCCTCCACCGCCATATGATGCAGTGCCCCCTCCACCACTGTATAATGCAGTGACCCCTCCACCGCCATATGCTGCAGTGCCCTCTCCACCACCATATAATGCAATGCCCCCTCCACCACCATATAATGCAGTGCCCGCTCCACCACCATATAATGCAGTGCCCCCTCCACCAAAATATAATGCCGTGCCCCCTCCACCACCATATAATGCAGTGCCCTCTCCACCACCATATAATTCAGTGCCCTCTACACCACCGTATAATGCAGTGCCCTCTCCACCACCGTATAATGCAGTGCCCTCTCCACCACCGTATAATGCAGTGCCCCCTCCACCAAAATATAATGCCGTGCCCCCTCCACCACCATATAATGCAGTGCCCTCTCCACCACCACATATATCAGTGCCCTCTACACCACCATATAATTCAGTGCCCTCTCCACCACCATATAATTCAGTGCCCTCTCCTCCACCATATAATGCAGTGCCCTCTCCGCTACCATATAATGCAGTGCCCTCTCCACCAACGTATAATGCAGTGCCTTCTCCACAGCCATATTATGCAGTGCACCCTCCACCACCATATAATGCAGTGCCCCCTCCACCACCATATAATGCAGTGCCCCCTCCACCACCATTTAATGTAGTGCTCTCTCCACCACCTTATAATGCAGTGCCCCCTCCATCACCATATAATGCAGTGCTCTCACCACCACCATATAATGCAGTTCCCCCTCCACCACCATATAATGCAGTGCTCTCTCCACCACCATATAATGCAGTGCCCCCTCCACCACCATTTAATGTAGTGCTCTCTCCACCACCTTATAATGCAGTGCCCCCTCCACCACAATATAATGCAGAGCCCTCTCCACCACCGTATAATGCAGTGCCCTCTCCGCCACCATATAATGCAGTGCCCTCTCCACCACCATATAATGCAGTGCCCTCTCCGCCACCATATAATGCAGTGCCCTCTCCACCACCATATAATTCAGTGCCCTCTCCGCCACCATATAATGCAGTGCCTCCTCCACCACCATATAATGCAGTGCCCTCTCCACCACCATATAATGCAGTGCCCTCTCCGCCACCATATAATGCAGTGCCCTCTCCACCACCATATAATTCAGTGCCCTCTCCACCACCATATAATGCAGTGCCCTCTCCGCCACCATATAATGCAGTGCCCTCTCCACCACCATATAATGCAGTGCCCTCTCCGCCACCATATAATGCAGTGCCCTCTCCACCACCATATAATTCAGTGCCCTCTCCGCCACCATATAATGCAGTGCCTCCTCCACCATCATATAATGCAGTGCCCTCTCCACCACCATATAATTCAGTGCCCTCTACACCACCATATAATGCAGTGCCGTCTCCACCACCGTATAATGCAGTGCCCTCTCCACCACCACATAATTCAGTGCCCTCTACACCACCATATAATGCAGTGCCCTCTCCGCCACCATATAATGCAGTGCCCCCTCCACCACCATATAATGCAGTGCCCTCTCCACCACCATATAATGCAGTGCCCTCTCCACCACCATATAATTCAGTGCACTCTACACCACCATACAATGCAGTGCCCTCTCCAGCACAATATAATGCAGTGCCCCCTCCACCACCATATAATGCAGTGCCCTCTCCACCAAAATATAATGCAGTGCCCCCTCCACCACCATATTATGCAGTGCCCTCTCCACCACCATATAATTCAGTGCCCTCTCCACCACCATATTATGCAGTGCCCTCTCCACCACCGTATAATGGAGTGCCCTCTCCAGCACCACATAATTCAGTGCCCTCTACACCACCATATAATGCAGTGCCCTCTCCACCACCATATCATTCAGTGCCCTCTCCACCACCATATAATGCAGTGCCCCCTCCACCAAAATATAATGCAGTGCCCCCTCCACCACCATACAATGCAGTGCCCTCTCCACCACCATATAATGCAGTGCCCCCTCCACCAAAATATAATGCAGTGCCCCCTCCACCATCGTATAATGCAGTGCCTGCTCCACCACCATATAATCCAGTGCCCTCTCCACCACCATACAATGCAGTGCCCCCTCCACCAAAATATAATGCAGTGCCCCCTCCACCACCATATAATGAAGTGCCCTCTCCACCAACATATAATTCAGTGCCCTCTACACCACCATATAATGCAGTGCCCTCTCCACCACCGTATAATGCAGTGCCCTCTCCACCACCATATAATGCAGTGCCCTCTCCACCACCATATCATTCAGTGCCCTCTCCACCACCATACAATGCAGTGCCCTCTCCACCACCATATCATTCAGTGCCCTCTCCGCCACCATATAATGCAGTGCTCTCTCCGCCACCATATAATGCAGTGCCCTCTCCACCACCATATAATGCAGTGCCCTCTCCACCACCATATCATTCAGTGCCCTCTCCACCACCATATAATGCAGTGCCCTCTCCACCACCACTTAATTCAGTGCCCTCTACACCACCATATAATGCAGTGCCCTCTCCGCCACCATATAATGCAGTGCCCTCCCAACAACCATATAATGCAGTGCCCTCTCCACCACCACATAATGCAGTGCCCTCTCCACCCCAATATAATGGAGTGCCCTCTCCACCACCACATAATTCAGTGCCCTCTACACCACCATATAATGCAGTGCCCTCTCCACCACCACATAATTCAGTGCCCTCTTCACCACCATATAATGCAGTGCCCTCTACACCACCATATAATGCAGTGCCCTCTCCACCACCACATAATGCAGTGCCCTCTCCACCCCCATATAATGCAGTGCCCTCTCCATCACCACATAGTTCAGTGCCCTCTACACCACCATATAATGCAGTGCCCTCTCCACCACCACATAATTCAGTGCCCTCTACACCACCATATAATGCAGTGCCCTCTACACCACCATATAATGCAGTGCCCTCTCCACCACCACATAATTCAGTGCCCTCTCAATCACCACATAATGCAGTGCCCTCTCC
Organism: Heptranchias perlo; assembly: GCF_035084215.1. Taxonomy (NCBI): domain Eukaryota; kingdom Metazoa; phylum Chordata; class Chondrichthyes; order Hexanchiformes; family Hexanchidae; genus Heptranchias; species Heptranchias perlo. The sequence continues at coordinate 671,455 of NW_027138936.1, read as the reverse complement.
ACCACAATATAATGCAGTGCCCCCTCCACCACCGTATAATGCAGTGACCCCTCCACCTCCATATAATGCAGAGCCCTCTCGAACACCATATAATGCAGTGCCCCCTCCACCTCCATATAATGCAGTGCCTCCTCCACCTCCATATAATGCAGTGCCCCCTCCACCTCCATATAATGCAGTGCCTCGTCCACCTCCATATAATGCAGTGCCCTCTCCATCAACATATAATGCAGTGCCCCATCCACCACCATATAATGCAGTGCCCCCTCCACCACCATATAATGCAGTGCCCTCTCCACCTCCATATAATGCAGTGCCCCCTCCACCACCGTATAATGCAGTGCCTCCTCCACCGCCATATCATTCAGTGCCCTCTCCACCACCGTATAATGCAGTGCCTCCTCCACCGCCATATCATTCAGTGCCCTCTCCACCACCATATAATGCAGTGCCCCCTCCACCAAAATATAATGCAGTGCCCCCTCCACCACCATACAATGCAGTGCCCCCTCCACCAAAATATAATGCAGTGCCCCATCCACCACAATATAATGCAGTGCCCCTCCACTAAATATAATGCAGTGCCCCCTCCACCACCATACAATGCAGTGCCCCCTCCACCAAAATATAATGCAGTGCCCCCTCCACCACCATACAATGCAGTGCCCCCTCCACCAAAATATAATGCAGTGCCCCCTCCACCACCATATAATGCAGTGCCCCCTCCACCATCGTATAATGCAGTGCCTGCTCCACCACCATATAATCCAGTGCCCTCTCCACCACCATACAATGCAGTGCCCCCTCCACCAAAATATAATGCAGTGCCCCCTCCACCACCATATAATGAAGTGCCCTCTCCACCAACATATAATTCAGTGCCCTCTACACCACCATATAATGCAGTGCCCTCTCCACCACCGTATAATGCAGTGCCCTCTCCGCCACCATATAATGCAGTGCCCCCTCCACCACCATATAATGCAGTGCCCTCACCACCATATAATGCAGTGCCCTCCCAACAACCATATAATGCAGTGCCCTCTACACCACCACATAATGCAGTGCCCTCTCCACCCCCATATAATGGAGTGCCCTCTCCACCACCACATAATTCAGTGCCCTCCACACCACCATATAATGCAGTGCCCTCTCCACCACCACATAATTCAGTGCCCTCTTCACCACCATATAATGCAGTGCCCTCTACACCACCATATAATGCAGTGCCCTCTCCACCACCACATAATGCAGTGCCCTCTCCACCCCCATATAATGCAGTGCCCTCTCCATCACCACATAATTCAGTGCCCTCTACACCACCATATAATGCAGTGCCCTCTCCACCACCACATAATTCAGTGCCCTCTACACCACCATATAATGCAGTGCCCTCTACACCACCATATAATGCAGTGCCCTCTCCACCACCACATAATTCAGTGCCCTCTCAATCACCACATAATGCAGTGCCCTCTCCACCACCGTATAATGCAGTGCCCTCTACACCACAATATAATGCAGTGCCCCCTCCACCACCGTATAATGCAGTGAACCCTCCACCTCCATATAATGCAGAGCCCTCTCGAACACCATATAATGCAGTGCCCCCTCCACCTCCATATAATGCAGTGCCTCCTCCACCTCCATATAATGCAGTGCCCCCTCCACCTCCATATAATGCAGTGCCTCGTCCACCTCCATATAATGCAGTGCCCTCTCCATCAACATATAATGCAGTGCCCCCTCCACCACCATATAATGCAGTGCCCCCTCCACCACCATATAATGCAGTGCCCTCTCCACCTCCATATAATGCAGTGCCCCCTCCACCACCGTATAATGCAGTGCCCCCTCCACCGCCATTTCATGCAGTGCCCTCTCCACCAACATATAATGCAATGCCCCCTGCACCTCCATATAATGCAGTGCCCTCTCCACCACCATATAATGCAGTGCCACCTCCACCTCCATATAATGCAGTGCCTTTTCCACCTCCATATAATGCAGTGCCCTCTCCACCATCGTATAATGCAGTGCCCTCTCCACCACCGTATAATGCAGTGCCCTCTCCACCACCATATAATGCAGTGCCCTCTCCATCACCGTATAATACAGTGCCCCCTCCACCGCCATATAATGCAGTGCCCCCTCCACCACTAATAATGCAGTGCCCCCTCCACCACTGTATAATGCAGTGCCCCCTCCACCGCCATCTACTGCAGTGCCCTCTCCACCACCATATAATGCAGTGCCAACTCCACCACCATATAATGCAGTGCCCCTCCACCACTATATAATGCAGGGTCCCCTCCACCACAATATAATGCAGTGCCCCCTCCACCAAAATATAATGCAGTGCCCCCTCCACCACCGTATAATGCAGTGCCCTCTCCACCACCATATCATGCAGTGCCCCCTCCACCACAATATAATGCAGTGCACCCTCCACCATCGTATAATGCAGTGCCTGCTCCACCACTATATAATGCAGTGCCCCCTCCACCAAAACATAATGCAGTGCCCCCTCCACCACCATATAATGCAGTGCCCTCTCCACCACCATATAATTCAGTGCCCTCTACACCACCATATAATGCAGTGCCCTCTCCACCACCGTATAATGCAGTGCCCTCTCCACCACCATATAATGCAGTGCCCTCCACACCACCATATAATGCAGTGCCCTCTCCACCACCATATAATTCAGTGCCCTCTCCACCACCGTATAATGCAGTGCCCTCTCCACCACCACATAATTCAGTGCCCTCCACAGCACCATATAATGCAGTGCCCTCTCCACCACCATATAATGCAGTGCTGCCTCCACCAAAATATAATGCAGTGCCCTCTCCACCATCGTATAATGCAGTGCCCTCTCTACCACCACATAATTCAGTGCCCTCTACACCACCATATAATGCAGTGCCCTCTCCACCACCATATAATTCAGTGCCCTCTCCATCACCATATAATGCAGTGCCCTCTCCGCCACCATATAATGCAGTGCCCTCTCCACCACCATATAATGCAGTGCTCTCTCCACCACCATATAATGCAGTGCCCGCTCCACTACCATATAATGCAGTGCCCTCACCACCACCATATAATGCAGTGTCCCCTCCACCAAAATATAATGCAGTGCCCCCTGCACCACAATATCATGCAGTGCCCCTCCACCAAAATATAATGCAGTGCCCCCTGCACCACCATATAATTCAGTGCCCTCTCCACCACTATATCATGCAGAGCCCTCTCCACCACCATATAATTCAGTGCCCTCTCCACCACCATATAATGCAGTGGCCCCTCCACCACTATATAATGCTGTGCCCTCTCCATCACCATATAATGCAGTGCCGCCTCCACCACCATATAATGCAGTGCCCCCTCCATCACCACATAATTCAGTGACCTCTCCACCGCCATATAATGAAGTGCCCCCTCCACCGCCATATAATGCAGTGCCCTCTCCACCAACATATAATGCAATGCCCCCTCCACCTCCATATAATGCAGTGCCCTCCCAACCACCATATAATGCAGTGCCACCTCCACCTCCATATAATGCAGTGCCCTCTCCACCTCCATATAATGCAGTGCCCTCTCCACCATCGTATAATGCAGTGCCCTCTCCACCACCGTATAATGCAGTGCCCCCTCCACCACAATATAATGCAGTGCCCTCTCCACCACCGTATAATGCAGTGCCCCTCCACCGCCATATAATGCAGTGCCCTCTCCACCACCATATAATGCAGTGCCCTCTCCACCTCCATATAATGCAGTGCCCTCTCCAGCGCCATATACTGTAGTGCCCTCTCCACCACCATATAATGCAGTGCCCTCTCCGCCACCATATAATGCAGTGCCCCCTCCACCACCATATAATGCAGTGCCCCCTCCACCAAAATATAATGCCGTGCCCCCTCCACCACCATATAATGCAGTGCCCTCTCCACCACCATATAATTCAGTGCCCTCTGCACCACCATATAATGCAGTGACCTCTCCACCACCGTATAATGCAGTGCCCTCTCCACGACCACATAATTCAGTGCCCTCTACACCACCATATAATGCAGTGCCCTCTCCACCACCATATAATTCAGTGCCCTCTCCACCACCATATAATGCAGTGCCCTCCCCGCCACCATCTAATGCAGAGCCCTCTCCACCACCATATGATGCAGTGCCCTCTCCACCACAATATAATGCAGTGCCCCCTCCACCACCGTAAAATGCAGTGCCCCCTCCACCTCCATATAATGCAGAGCCCTCTCGAACACCATATAATGCAGTGCCCCCTCCAACTCCATATAATGCAGTGCCTCCTCCACCTCCATTTAATGCTGTGCAATCTCCACCTCCATTTCATGCAGTGCCTCCTCCACCTCCATATAATACAGTGCCCTCTCCACCACCATATAATGCAGTGCCCCCTCCACCTCCATATAATGCAGTGCCTCCTCCACCTCCATATAATGCAGTGCCCTCTCCACCACCATGTAATGCAGTGCCCCCTCCACCACCACATAATGCAGTTCCCCCTCCACCAAAATATAATGCAGAGCCCTCTCGAACACCATATAATGCAGTGCCCCCTCCACCTCCATATAATGCAGTGCCTCCTCCACCTCCATATAATGCAGTGCCCTCTCCACCTCCATATAATGCAGTGCCTCCTCCACCACCATCTAATGCAGTGCCCCCTCCACCTCCATACAATGCATTGCCTCCTCCACCTCCTTATAATGCAGTGCCCCCTCCACCTCCATATAATGCAGTGCCCTCTCCACCACCATATAATGCATTGCCCCCTCCACCTCCATATAATGCAGTGCCTCCTCCACCTCCATATAATGCAGTGCCCTCTCCACCTCCATATAATGCAGTGCCTCCTCCACCACCATCTAATGCAGTGCCCCCTCCACCTCCATACAATGCATTGCCTCCTCCACCTCCTTATAATGCAGTGCCCCCTCCACCTCCATATAATGCAGTGCCCTCTCCACCACCATATAATGCATTGCCCCCTCCACCACCATATAATGCAGTGCCTCCTTCACCTCCATATAATGCAGTGCCCCCTCCACCTCCATATAATGCAGTGCCTCGTCCACCTCCATATAATGCAGTGCATCCTTCACCTCCATATAATGCAGTGCCCCCTCCACCACCATATAATGCAGTGCTCTCTCCACCACCATATAATGCAGTTCCCCCTCCACCACCATACAATGCAGTGCCCTCTCCACCACCATATAATGCAGTGCCCGCTCCACCACCATATAATGCAGTGCCCTCACCACCACCATATAATGCAGTGTCCCCTCCACCAAAATATAATGCAGTGCCCCCTGCACCACCATATAATTCAGTGCCCTCTCCACCACTATATCATGCAGAGCCCTCTCCACCACCATATAATTCAGTGCCCTCTCCACCACCATATAATGCAGTGGCCCCTCCACCACTATATAATGCTGTGCCCTCTCCATCACCACATAATGCAGTGCCGCCTCCACCACCATATAATGCAGTGCCCCCTCCATCACCGCATAATTCAGTGACCTCTCCACCGGCATATAAAGAAGTGCCCCCTCCACCGCCATATAATGCAGTGCCCTCTCCACCAACATATAATGCAATGCCCCCTCCACCTCCATATAATGCAGTGCCCTCCCAACCACCATATAACGCAGTGCCACCTCCACCTCCATATAATGCAGTGCCCTCTCCACCTCCATATAATGCAGTGCCCTCTCCACCACCGTATAATGCAGTGCCCTCTCCACCACCGTATAATGCAGTGCCCCCTCCACCACAATATAATGCAGTGCCCTCTCCACCACCGTATAATGCAGTGCCCCTCCACCGCCATATAATGCAGTGCCCTCTCCACCACCATATAATGCAGTGCCCTCTCCACCGCCATATAATGCAGTGCCCTCTCCACCGCCATCTACTGCAGTGCCCTCTCCACCACCATATAATGCAGTGCTCTCTCCACCATCATATAATGCAGTGCCCCCTCCACCACCATATAATGCAGTGCCCCCTCCACCAAAATATAATGCCGTGCCCCCTCCACCACCATATAATGCAGTGCCCTCTCCACCATCATATAATTCAGTGCCCTCTGCACCACCATATAATGCACTGCCCTCTCCACCACCGTATAATGCAGTGCCCTCTCCACGACCACATAATTCAGTGCCCTCTACAACACCATATAATGCAGTGCCCTCTCCACCACCGTATAATGCAGTGCCCTCTCCACCACCGTATAATGCAGTGCCCCCTCCACCACAATATAATGCAGTGCCCTCTCCACCACCATATAATGCAGTGCCCTCTCCACCACCGTATAATGCAGTGCCCCTCCACCGCCATATAATGCAGTGCCCTCTCCACCACCATATAATGCAGTGCCCTCTCCACCGCCATATAATGCAGTGCCCTCTCCACCGCCATCTACTGCAGTGCCCTCTCCACCACCATATAATGCAGTGCTCTCTCCACCACCATATAATGCAGTGCCCCCTCCACCACCATATAATGCAGTGCCCCCTCCACCAAAATATAATGCCGTGCCCCCTCCACCACCATATAATGCAGTGCCCTCTCCACCATCATATAATTCAGTGCCCTCTGCACCACCATATAATGCACTGCCCTCTCCACCACCGTATAATGCAGTGCCCTCTCCACGACCACATAATTCAGTGCCCTCTACACCACCATATAATGCAGTGCCCTCTCCACCACCATATAATTCAGTGCCCTCTCCACCACCATATAATGCAGTGCCCTCCCCGCCACCATATAATGCAGAGCCCTCTCCACCATCATATGATGCAGTGCCCTCTCCACCACAATATAATGCAGTGCCCCCTCCACCACCGTATAATGCAGTGCCCCCTCCACCTCCATATAATGCAGAGCCCTCACGAACACCATATAATGCAGTGCCCCCTCCAACTCCATATAATGCAGTGCCTCCTCCACCTCCATATAATGCTGTGCAATCTCCACCTCCATTTCATGCAGTGCCTCCTCCACCTCCATATAATGCAGTGCCCTCTCCACCTCCATATAATGCAGTGCCTCCTCCACCTCCATATAATGCAGTGCCCTCTCCACCACCATGTAATGCAGTGCCCCCTCCACCACCATATAATGCAGAGCCCTCTCGAACACCATATAATGCAGTGCCCCCTCCACCTCCATATAATGCAGTGCCTCCTCCACCTCCATATAATGCAGTGCCTCCTCCACCTCCATATAATGCAGTGCCCCCTCCACCTCCATATAATGCAGTGCCCTCTCCACCACCATCTAATGCAGTGCCCCCTCCACCTCCATATAATGCAGTGCCTCCTCCACCTCCATATAATGCAGTGCCCCCTCCACCTCCATATAATGCAGAGCCCTCTCCACCTCCATATAATTCAGTGCTTCCTCCACCTCCATATAATGCAGTGCCCTCTCCACCACCGTATAATGCAGTGCCCCCTCCACCACCATCTAATGCAGTGCCCCCTCCACCTCCATATAATGCAGTGCCTCCTCCACCTCCATATAATGCAGTGCCTCCTTCACCTCCATATAATGCAGTGCCCACTCCACCTCCATATAATGCAGTGCCCTCTCCACCTCCATATAATGCAGTGCCCTCTCCACCTCCATATAATGCAGTGCCCTCTCCACCACCATCTAATGCAGTGCCCCCTCCACCTCCATATAATGCAGTGCCTCGTCCACCTCCATATAATGCAGTGCCTCCTTCACCTCCATATAATGCAGTGCCCACTCCACCTCCATATAATGCAGTGCCCTCTCCACCACCGTATAATGCAGTGCCCTCTCCACCACCGTATAATGCAGTGCCCCCTCCACCACAATATAATGCAGTGCCCTCTCCACCACCGTATAATGCAGTGCCTCCTCCACCGCCGTATAATGCAGTGCCCTCTCCGCCACCATATAATGCAGTGCCCTCTCCACCACCGTATAATGCAGTGCCCCCTCCACCGCCATATAATGCAGTGCCCCCTCCACCACCATATAATGCATTGCCCCCTCCACCACCATATAATGCAGTGCCCCCTCCACCGCCAGAAAATGCAGTGCCCTCTCCACCACCATATAATGCAGTGCCCACTCCACCACCATATAATGCACTGCCCCCTCCACCACCATGTCATGCAGTGCCCCCTCGACCACAATATAATGCAGTGCCCCCTCCACCAAAATATAATGCAGTGCCCTCTCCGCCACCATATAATGCAGTGCCCTCTCCACCACGATATAATGCAGTGCCATCTCCGCCACCATATAATGCAGTGCCCTCTCCACCACCATATAATTCTGTGCCCTCTCAACCACCACATAATGCAGTGCCCTCTCCACCACCCTATAATGCAGTGCCCTCTCCACCACAATATAATGCAGTGCCCCCTCCACCACCGTATAATGCAGTGCCCCCTCCACCTCCATACAATGCAGAGCCCTCTCGAACACCATATAATGCAATGCCCCCTCCACCTCCATATAATGCAGTGCCTCCTCCACCTCCATATAATGCAGTGCCTCCTCCACCTCCAAATAATGCAGTGCCCTCTTCACCACCATATAATGCAGTGCCCTCTCCACCACCGTATAATGCAGTGCCCCCTCCACCACCATCTAATGCAGTGCCCCCTCCACCTCCATATAATGCAGTGCCTCCTCCACCTCCAAATAATGCAGTGCCCTCTTCACCACCATATAATGCAGTGCCCCCTCCACCACCGTATAATGCAGTGCCTCCTTCACCTCGATATAATGCAGTGCCCTCTCCACCACTATATAATGCAGTGCCCCCTCCACCACCATATAATGCAGTGCATCCTCCACCACCATATAATGCAGTGCTCTCTCCACCACCATATAATGCAGTTCCCCCTCCACCACCATACAATGCAGTGCCCTCTCCACCACCATATAATGCAGTGCTCTCTCCACCACCATATAATGCAGTGCCCGCTCCACCACTATATAATGCAGTGCCCTCTCCACGACCATATAATGCAGTGGCCCCTCCACCAAAATATAATGCAGTGACCCCTGCACCACAATATAATGCAGTGCCCCTCCACCAAAATATAATGCAGTGCCCCCTCCACCACCATATAATTCAGTGCCCTCTCCACCACCATATAATTCAGTGCCCTCTCCACCACCATATAATGCAGTGCCCTCTCCACCACCATATAATTCAGTGCCCTCTCCACCACCATATAATTCAGTGCCCTCTCCACGACCATATAATGCAGTGGCCCCTCCACCAAAATATATTGCAGTGACCCCTGCACCACAATATAATGCAGTGCCCCTCCACCAAAATATAATGCAGTGCGCCCTCCACCACCATATAATGCAGAGCCCTCTCCACCACCATATAATTCAGTGCCCTCTCCACCACCATATAATGCAGTGCCCCCTCCACCACTATATAATTCTGTGCTCTCTCCATCACCATATAATGCAATGCCCCTCCAAGAACATATAATGCAGTGCCCCCTCCACCACCATATAATTCATTGCCCTCTCCACCGCCATATAATGAAGTGCCCCCTCCACCGCCATATAATGCAGTGGCCTCCCAACCACCATCTCATGCAGTGCCACCTCCACCTCCATATAATGCAGTGCCCTCTCCACCTCCATATAATGCAGTGCCCTCTCCACCACCGTATAATGCAGTGCCTTCTCCACCGCCATATACTGCAGTGCCCTCTCCACCGCCATATCATGCAGTGCCCACTCCACCACCATATAATGCCGTGCACCCTCCACCACCATATAATGCAGTGCCCTCTCCACCACCATATAATTCAGTGCCCCCTCCACCAAAATATAATGCCGTGCCCCCTCCACCACCATGTAATGCAGTTCACGCTCCACCACCATATAATGCAGTGCCCCCTCCACCAAAATATAATGCCGTGCCCCCTCCACCACCATATAATGCAGTGCCCTCTACACCACCATATAATGCAGTGCCCTCTCCACCAACGTGTAATGCAGTGCCCTCTCCACGACCACATAATTCAGTGCCCTCTACACCACCATATAATGCAGTGCCCTCTGCACCACCATATAATTCAGTGCCCTTTCCACCACCATATAATGCAGTGCCCTCTCCGCCACCATATAATGCAGTGCCCCCTCCACCACCATTTAATGCAGTCCCCTCTCCGCCACCATATAATGCAGTGCCCTCTCCACCACCTATAATTCAGTGCCCTCTCCGTCACCATATAATGCAGTGCCCTCTCCACCACCATATAATGCAGTGCCATCTCCGCCACCATATAATGCAGTGCCCTCTCCACCACCTATAATTCAGTGCCCTCTCCGCCACCATATAATGCAGTGCCCTCTACACCACCATATAATGCAGTGCCATCTCCGCCACCATATAATGCAGTGCCCTGTCCACCACCTATAATTCAGTGCCCTCTACGCCACCATATAATGCAGTGCCCTCTCCACCACCATATAATGCAGTGCCCTCTCCGCCACCATATAATGCAGTGCCCTCTCCACCACCATATAATTCAGTGCCCTCTCCACCACCATATAATGCAGTGCCCTCTCCACCACCGTATAATGCAGTGCCCTCCCCACCACAATATAATGCAGTGCCCCCTCCACCACCGTATAATGCAGTGCCCCCTCCACCTCCATATAATTCAGAGCCCTCTCGAACACCATATAATGCAGTGCCCCCTCCACCTCCATATAATGAAGTGCCTCCTCCACCTCCATATAATGCAGTGCCCTCTCCACCTCCATATAATGAAGTGCCTCCTCCACCTCCATATAATGCAGTGCCCTCTCCACCTCCATATAATGCAGTGCCTCCTCCACCTCCATATAATGCAGTGCCCTCTCCACCACCATATAATGCAGTGCCCCCTCCACCTCCATATAATGCAGTGCCTCCTCCACCTCCATATAATTCAGTGCCCTCTCCACCACCATATAATGCAGTGCCCCCTCCACCACCGTATAATGCAGTGCCCCCTCCACCTCCATATAATGCAGAGCCCTCTCGAACACCATATAATGCAGTGCCCCCTCCACCTCCATATAATGCATTGCCTCCTCCACCTCCATATAATGCAGTGCCCTCTCAACCACCATATAATGCAGTGCCCCCTCCACCTCCATATAATGCAGTGCCTCCTCCACCTACATATAATGCAGTGCCCACGCCACCACCATATAATGCAGTGCCCCCTCCACCACCATATAATGCAGTGCCCCCTCCACCAAAATATAATGCAGTGTCCTCTCCACCACCATATAATTCAGTGCCCTCTACACCACAATATAATGCAGTGCCCCCTCCACCACCGTATAATGCAGTGCCTCCTTCACCTCGATATAATGCAGTGCCCTCTCCACCACCATATAATGCAGTGCCCCCTCCACCACCATATAATGCAGTGCATCCTCCACCACCATATAATGCAGTGCTCTCTCCACCACCATATAATGCAGTTCCCCCTCCACCACCATACAATGCAGTGCCCTCTCCACCACCATATAATGCAGTGCTCTCTCCACCACCATATAATGCAGTGCCCGCTCCACCACTATATAATGCAGTGCCCTCTCCACGACCATATAATGCAGTGGCCCCTCCACCAAAATATAATGCAGTGACCCCTGCACCACAATATAATGCAGTGCCCCTCCACCAAAATATAATGCAGTGCCCCCTCCACCACCATATAATTCAGTGCCCTCTCCACCACCATATAATTCAGTGCCCTCTCCACCACCATATAATGCAGTGCCCTCTCCACCACCATATAATTCAGTGCCCTCTCCACCACCATATAATTCAGTGCCCTCTCCACGACCATATAATGCAGTGGCCCCTCCACCAAAATATATTGCAGTGACCCCTGCACCACAATATAATGCAGTGCCCCTCCACCAAAATATAATGCAGTGCGCCCTCCACCACCATATAATGCAGAGCCCTCTCCACCACCATATAATTCAGTGCCCTCTCCACCACCATATAATGCAGTGCCCCCTCCACCACTATATAATTCTGTGCTCTCTCCATCACCATATAATGCAATGCCCCTCCAAGACCATATAATGCAGTGCCCCCTCCACCACCATATAATTCATTGCCCTCTCCACCGCCATATAATGAAGTGCCCCCTCCACCGCCATATAATGCAGTGGCCTCTCCACCAACATATAATGCAATGCCCCCTCCACCTCCATATAATGCAGTGCCCTCCCAACCACCATCTCATGCAGTGCCACCTCCACCTCCATATAATGCAGTGCCCTCTCCACCTCCATATAATGCAGTGCCCTCTCCACCACCGTATAATGCAGTGCCTTCTCCACCGCCATATACTGCAGTGCCCTCTCCACCGCCATATCATGCAGTGCCCACTCCACCACCATATAATGCCGTGCACCCTCCACCACCATATAATGCAATGCCCTCTCCACCACCATATAATTCAGTGCCCCCTCCACCAAAATATAATGCCGTGCCCCCTCCACCACCATGTAATGCAGTTCACGCTCCACCACCATATAATGCAGTGCCCCCTCCACCAAAATATAATGCCGTGCCCCCTCCACCACCATATAATGCAGTGCCCTCTACACCACCATATAATGCAGTGCCCTCTCCACCAACGTGTAATGCAGTGCCCTCTCCACGACCACATAATTCAGTGCCCTCTACACCACCATATAATGCAGTGCCCTCTGCACCACCATATAATTCAGTGCCCTTTCCACCACCATATAATGCAGTGCCCTCTCCGCCACCATATAATGCAGTGCCCCCTCCACCACCATTTAATGCAGTCCCCTCTCCGCCACCATATAATGCAGTGCCCTCTCCACCACCTATAATTCAGTGCCCTCTCCGTCACCATATAATGCAGTGCCCTCTCCACCACCATATAATGCAGTGCCATCTCCGCCACCATATAATGCAGTGCCCTCTCCACCACCTATAATTCAGTGCCCTCTCCGCCACCATATAATGCAGTGCCCTCTACACCACCATATAATGCAGTGCCATCTCCGCCACCATATAATGCAGTGCCCTCTCCACCACCTATAATTCAGTGCCCTCTACGCCACCATATAATGCAGTGCCCTCTCCACCACCATATAATGCAGTGCCCTCTCCGCCACCATATAATGCAGTGCCCTCTCCACCACCATATAATTCAGTGCCCTCTCCACCACCATATAATGCAGTGCCCTCTCCACCACCGTATAATGCAGTGCCCTCCCCACCACAATATAATGCAGTGCCCCCTCCACCACCGTATAATGCAGTGCCCCCTCCACCTCCATATAATTCAGAGCCCTCTCGAACACCATATAATGCAGTGCCCCCTCCACCTCCATATAATGAAGTGCCTCCTCCACCTCCATATAATGCAGTGCCCTCTCCACCTCCATATAATGAAGTGCCTCCTCCACCTCCATATAATGCAGTGCCCTCTCCACCTCCATATAATGCAGTGCCTCCTCCACCTCCATATAATGCAGTGCCCTCTCCACCACCATATAATGCAGTGCCCCCTCCACCTCCATATAATGCAGTGCCTCCTCCACCTCCATATAATTCAGTGCCCTCTCCACCACCATATAATGCAGTGCCCCCTCCACCACCGTATAATGCAGTGCCCCCTCCACCTCCATATAATGCAGAGCCCTCTCGAACACCATATAATGCAGTGCCCCCTCCACCTCCATATAATGCATTGCCTCCTCCACCTCCATATAATGCAGTGCCCTCTCAACCACCATATAATGCAGTGCCCCCTCCACCTCCATATAATGCAGTGCCTCCTCCACCTACATATAATGCAGTGCCCACGCCACCACCATATAATGCAGTGCCCCCTCCACCACCATATAATGCAGTGCCCCCTCCACCACCATACAATGCAGTGCCCCCTCCACCAAAATATAATGCAGTGCCCTCTCCACCACCATATAATTCAGTGCCCTCTACACCACAATATAATGCAGTGCCCTCTCCACCACCGTATAATGCAGTGCCCTCTCCACGACCACATAATTCAGTGCCCTCTACACCATCATATAATGCAGTGCCCTCTCCACCACGATATAATTCAGTGCCCTTTCCACCACCATATAATGCAGTGCCCTCTCCGCCACCATATAATGCAGTGCCCTCTCCACCACCATATAATGCAGTGCCCTCTCCGCCACTATAAAATGCCGTGCCATCTCTGACACCATATAATGCAGAGCCCTGTCCGTCACCATATAATGCAGTGCCCTCTCCACCACAATAAACTGCCGTGCCATCTCTGCCACCATATAATGCAGTGCCCTCTCCACCAACATACACTTCAGTGCCCTCTCCACCACCATATAATGCAGTGCCCTCTCCACCACCGTATAATGCAGTGCCCTCCCCACCACAATATAATGCAGTGCCCTCTCGAACACCATATAATGCAGTGCCCCCTCGACCTCCATATAATGAAGTGCCTCCTCCACCTCCATATAATGCAGTGCCTCCTCCACCTACATTTAATGTCGTGCCCTCTCCACCACCATATAATGCAGTGCCCCCTCCACCACCATATAATGCAGTGCCTCCTTCACCTCCATATAATGCAGTGCCCTCTCCACCTCCATATAATGCAGTGCCCTCTCCACCACCGTATAATGCAGTGCCCTCTCCACCACCGAAAAATGCAGTGCCCCCTCCACCACAATATAATGCAGAGCCCTCTCCACCACCGTATAATGCAGTGCCCCCTCCACCGCCAAATAATGCAGTGCCCTCTCCACCACCATATAATGCAGTGCCCTCTCCACCACCGTATAATGCAGTGCCCCCTCCACCGCCATATAATGCATTGCCCCCTCCACCACCATATGATGCAGTGCCCCCTCCACCACTGTATAATGCAGTGACCCCTCCACCGCTATATGCTGCAGTGCCCTCTCCACCACCATATAATGCAATGCCCCCTCCACCACCATATAATGCAGTGCCCGCTCCACCACCATATAATGCAGTGCCCCCTCCACCAAAATATAATGCCGTGCCCCCTCCACCACCATATAATGCAGTGCCCTCTCCACCACCATATAATTCAGTGCCCTCTACACCACCATATAATGCAGTGCCCTCTCCACCACCGTATAATGCAGTGCCCTCTCCACCACCGTATAATGCAGTGCCCCCTCCACCAAAATATAATGCCGTGCCCCCTCCACCACCATATACTGCAGTGCCCTCTCCACCACCACATATATCAGTGCCCTCTACACCACCATATAATTCAGTGCCCTCTCCACCACCATATAATTCAGTGCCCTCTCCAACACCATATAATGCAGTGCCCTCTCCACCAACGTATAATGCAGTGCCTTCTCCACAGCCATATTATGCAGTGCACCCTCCACCACCATATAATGCAGTGCCCCCTCCACCACCATATAATGCAGTGCCCCCTCCACCACCATATAATGCAGTGCTCTCACCACCACCATATAATGCAGTTCCCCCTCCACCACCATATAATGCAGTGCTCTCTCCACCACCATATCATGCAGTGCCCCCTCCACCACCATTTAATGTAGTGCTCTCTCCACCACCTTATAATGCAGTGCCCCCTCCACCACAATATAATGGAGAGCCCTCTCCACCACCGTATAATGCAGTGCCCCCTCCACCGCCATATAATGCAGTGCCCTCTCCACCACCATATAATGCAGTGCCCCCTCCACCACCATATAATGCATTGCCCCCTCCACCACCATATGATGCAGTGCCCCCTCCACCACTGTATAATGCAGTGCCCTCTCCACCATCATATAATGCAGTGCCCACTCCAGCACAATATAATGCCGTGCCCCCTCCACCACCATATAATGCAGTGCCCTCTCCACCACCATATAATTCAGTGCCCTCTACACCACCATATAATGCAGTGCCCTCTCCACCACCGTATAATGCAGTGCCCTCTCCACCACCACATATATCAGTGCCCTCTACACCACCATATAATGCAGTGCCCTCTCCACCACAATATAATTCAGTGCCCTCTCCACCACCATATAATGCAGTGCCCTCTCCCCCACCATATAATGCAGTGCCCTCTCCACCACCGTATAATGCAGTGCCCTCTCCACCACCACATATATCAGTGCCCTCTACACCACCATATAATGCAGAGCCCTCTCCACCACAATATAATTCAGTGCCTTCTCCACCTCCATATTATGCAGTGCCCCCTCCACCACCATATAATGCAGTGCCCCCTCCACCACCATATAATGCAGTGCCCCCTCCACCACCATATAATGCAGTTCCCCCTCCACCACCATTTAATGTAGTGCTCTCTCCACCACCTTATAATGCAGTGCCCCCTCCACCACCTTATAATGCAGTGCCCCCTCCACCACCATATAATGCAGTGCCCCCTCCACCACCATATAATGCAGTTCCCCCTCCACCACCATTTAATGTAGTGCTCTCTCCACCACCTTATAATGCAGTGCCCCCTCCACCTGCATATAATGCAGTGCCCGCTCCACCACCATATAATGCAGTGCCTCCTCCACCGCCATATAATGCAGTGCCCTCTCCACCACCATATAATGCAGTGCCCTCTGCACCACCGTATAATGCAGTGCCCCCTCCACCACCATATGATGCAGTGCCCCCTCCACCACTGTATAATGCAGTGACCCCACCACCGCCATATGCTGCAGTGCCCTCTCCACCACCATATAATGCAATGCCCCCTCCACCACCATATAATGCAGTGCCCCCTCCACCACCATATAATGCAGTGCCCCCTCCACCAAAATATAATGCCGTGCCCCCTCCACCACCATGTAATGCAGTGCCCTCTCCACCACCATATAATTCAGTGCCCTCTACACCACCATATAATGCAGTGCCCTCTCCACCACCGTATAATGCAGTGCCCCCTGCACCAAAATATAATGCCATGCCCCCTCCACCACAATATAATGCAGTGCCCTCTCCACCACCACATATATCAGTGCCCTCTACACCACCATATAATGCAGTGCCCTCTACACCACCATATAATTCAGTGCCCTCTACACTACCATATAATGCAGTGCCCTCTCCACCACCGTATAATGCAGTGCCCTCTCCACCACCGTATAATGCAGTGCCCCCTCCACCAAAATATAATGCCGTGCCCCCTCCACCACCATATAATGCAGTGCCCTCTCCACCACCACATATATCAGTGCCCTCTACACCACCATATAATTCAGTGCCCTCTCCTCCACCATATAATTCAGTGCCCTCTCCACCACCATTTCATGCAGTGCCCTCTCCGCCACCATATAATGCAGTGCCCCCTCCACCACTGTATAATGCAGTGACCCCTCCACCGCCATATGCTGCAGTGCCGTCTCCACCACCATATAATGCAATGCCCCCTCCACCACCATATAATTCAGTGCCCTCTCCACCACCATATAATTCAGTGCCCTCTCCACCACCATATAATGCAGTGCCCTCTCCGCTACCATATAATGCAGTGCCCTCTCCACCAACGTATATTGCAGTGCCTTCTCCACAGCCATATTATGCAGTGCACCCTCCACCACCATATAATGCAGTGCCCCCTCCACCACCATATAATGCAGTGCCCCCTCCATCACCATATAATGCAGTGCTCTCTCCACCACCATATAATGCAGTGCCCCCTCCACCACCATTTAATGTAGTGCTCTCTCCACCACCTTATAATGCAGTGCCCCCTCCACCACAATATAATGCAGAGCCCTCTCCACCACCGTATAATGCAGTGCCCCCTCCACCGCCATATAATGCAGTGCCCTCTCCACCACCATATAATGCAGTGCCCCCTCCACCACCATATAATGCATTGCCCCCTCCACCACCATATGATGCAGTGCCCCCTCCACCACTGTATAATGCAGTGACCCCTCCACCGCCATATACTGCATTGCCCCCTCCACCACCATTTAATGCAGTGCCCCCTCCACCACTGTATAATGCAGTGCCCTCTCCATCACCATATAATGCAGTGCCCTCTCCACCACCATATAATTCAGTGCCCTCTACACCACCATATAATGCAGTGCCCTCTCCACCACCGTATAATGCAGTGCCCTCTCCACCACCACATATATCAGTGCCCTCTACACCACCATATAATGCAGTGCCCTCTCCACCACAATATAATTCAGTGCCCTCTCCACCACCATATAATGCAGTGCCCTCTCCCCCACCATATAATGCAGTGCCCTCTCCACCACCGTATAATGCAGTGCCCTCTCCACCACCACATATATCAGTGCCCTCTACACCACCATATAATGCAGAGCCCTCTCCACCACAATATAATTCAGTGCCTTCTCCACCTCCATATTATGCAGTGCCCCCTCCACCACCATATAATGCAGTGCCCCCTCCACCACCATATAATGCAGTGCCCCCTCCACCACCATATAATGCAGTTCCCCCTCCACCACCATTTAATGTAGTGCTCTCTCCACCACCTTATAATGCAGTGCCCCCTCCACCTCCATATAATGCAGTGCCCGCTCCACCACCATATAATGCAGTGCCTCCTCCACCGCCATATAATGCAGTGCCCTCTCCACCACCATATAATGCAGTGCCCTCTGCACCACCGTATAATGCAGTGCCCCCTCCACCACCATATGATGCAGTGCCCCCTCCACCACTGTATAATGCAGTGACCCCACCACCGCCATATGCTGCAGTGCCCTCTCCACCACCATATAATGCAATGCCCCCTCCACCACCATATAATGCAGTGCCCCCTCCACCACCATATAATGCAGTGCCCCCTCCACCAAAATATAATGCCGTGCCCCCTCCACCACCATGTAATGCAGTGCCCTCTCCACCACCATATAATTCAGTGCCCTCTGCACCACCATATAATGCAGTGCCCTCTCCACCACCGTATAATGCAGTGCCCCCTGCACCAAAATATAATGCCATGCCCCCTCCACCACAATATAATGCAGTGCCCTCTCCACCACCACATATATCAGTGCCCTCTACACCACCATATAATGCAGTGCCCTCTCCACCACCATATAATTCAGTGCCCTCTACACCACCATATAATGCAGTGCCCTCTCCACCACCGTATAATGAAGTGCCCTCTCCACCACCGTATAATGCAGTGCCCCCTCCACCAAAATATAATGCCGTGCCCCCTCCACCACCATATAATGCAGTGCCCTCTCCACCACCACATATATCAGTGCCCTCTACACCACCATATAATTCAGTGCCCTCTCCACCACCATATAATTCAGTGCCCTCTCCACCACCATATAATGCAGTGCCCTCTCCGCCACCATATAATGCAGTGCCCTCTCCACCAACCTATAATGCAGTGCCTTCTCCACAGCCATATTATGCAGTGCACCCTCCACCACCATATAATGCAGTGCCCCCTCCATCACCATATAATGCAGTGCTCTCACCACCACCATATAATGCAGTTCCCCCTCCACCACCATATAATGCAGTGCTCTCTCCACCACCATATAATGCAGTGCCCCCTCCACCACCATTTAATGTAGTGCTCTCTCCACCACCTTATAATGCAGTGCCCTCTCCACCACCGTATAAGGCAGTGCCCCCTCCACCGCCATATAATGCAGTGCCCTCTCCACCACCATATAATGCAGTGCCCCCTCCACCACCATATAATGCATTGCCCCCTCCACCACCATATGATGCAGTGCCCCCTCCACCACTGTATAATGCAGTGACCCCTCCACCGCCATATACTGCATTGCCCCCTCCACCACCATTTAATGCAGTGCCCCCTCCACCACTGTATAATGCAGTGCCCTCTCCACCACCATATAATGCAGTGCCCACTCCACCACCATATAATGCCGTGCCCCCTCCACCACCATATAATGCAGTGCCCTCTCCACCACCATATAATTCAGTGCCCTCTACACCACCATATCATGCAGTGCCCTCTCCACCACCGTATAATGCAGTGCCCTCTCCACCACCACATATATCAGTGCCCTCTACACCACCATATAATGCAGTGCCCTCTCCACCACAATATAATTCAGTGCCCTCTCCACCACCATATAATGCAGTGCCCTCTCCCCCACCATATAATGCAGTGCCCTCTCCACCACCGTCTAATGAAGTGCCCTCTCCACCACCACATATATCAGTGCCCTCTACACCACCATATAATGCAGTGCCCTGTCCACCACAATATAATTCAGTGCCTTCTCCACCTCCATATTATGCAGTGCCCCCTCCACCACCATATAATGCAGTGCCCCCTCCACCACCTTAAAATGCAGTGCCCCCTCCACCACCATATAATGCAGTGCCCCCTCCACCACCATATAATGCAGTGCTCTCACCACCAACATATAATGCAGTTCCCCCTCCACCACCATTTAATGTAGTGCTCTCTCCACCACCTTATAATGCAGTGCCCCCTCCACCTCCATATAATGCAGTGCCCGCTCCACCACCATATAATGCAGTGCCTCCTCCACCGCCATATAATGCAGTGCCCTCTCCACCACCATATAATGCAGTGCCCTCTCCACCACCTATAATGCAGTGCCCCCCTCCACCGCCATATAATGCATTGCCCCCTCCACCACCATATGATGCAGTGCCCCCTCCACCACTGTATAATGCAGTGACCCCACCACCGCCATATGCTGCAGTGCCCTCTCCACCACCATATAATGCAATGCCCCCTCCACCAGCATATAATGCAGTGCCCCCTCCACCAAAATATAATGCCGTGCCCCCTCCACCACCATGTAATGCAGTGCCCTCTCCACCACCATATAATTCAGTGCCCTCTACACCACCATATAATGCAGTGCCCTCTCCACCACCGTATAATGCAGTGCCCCCTCCACCAAAATATAATGCCGTGCCCCCTCCACCACAAAATAATGCAGTGCCCTCTCCACCACCAAATATATCAGTGCCCTCTACACCACCATATAATGCAGTGCCCTCTCCACCACCATATAATTCAGTGCCCTCTACACCACAATATAATGCAGTGCCCTCTCCACCACCGTATAATGCAGTGCCCTCTCCACGACCACATAATTCAGTGCCCTCTACACCACCATATAATGCAGTGCCCTCTCCACCACAATATAATTCAGTGCCCTTTCCACCACCATATAATGCAGTGCCCTCTCCGCCACCATATAATGCAGTGCGCTCTCCACCACCATATAATGCAGTGCCCTCTCCGCCACTATAAAATGCCGTGCCATCTCTGCCACCATATAATGCAGAGCCCTCTCCGTCACCATATAATGCAGTGCCCTCTCCACCACAATAAACTGCCGTGCCATCTCTGCCACCATATAATGCATTGCCCTCTCCACCACCATATAATTCAGTGCCCTCTCCACCACCATATAATGCAGTGCCCTCTCCACCACCATATAATTCAGTGCCCTCTCCACCTCCATATAATGCAGTGTCCCCTCCACCACCATATAATGCAGTGCCCCCTCGACCTCCATATAATGAAGTGCCTCCTCCACCTCCATATAATGCAGTGCCTCCTCCACCTACATTTAATGTAGTGCCCTCTCCACCACTATATAATGCAGTGCCCCCTCCACCACCATATAATGCAGTGCCTCCTTCACCTCCATATAATGCAGTGCCCTCTCCACCTCCATATAATGCAGTGCCCTCTCCACCACCGTATAATGCAGTGCCCTCTCCACCACCGAAAAATGCAGTGCCCCCTCCACCACAATATAA
Source organism: Heptranchias perlo (assembly GCF_035084215.1). Classification (NCBI taxonomy): domain Eukaryota; kingdom Metazoa; phylum Chordata; class Chondrichthyes; order Hexanchiformes; family Hexanchidae; genus Heptranchias; species Heptranchias perlo. Next base: position 649,569 of record NW_027138936.1, on the reverse strand, counting down.
TGCAGAGCCCTCTCCACCACCGTATAATGCAGTACCTCCTCCACCGCCATATAATGCAGTGCCCTCTCCACCACCATATAATGCAGTGCCCTCTCCACCACCGTATAATGCAGTGCCCCCTCCACCGCCACATAATGCATTGCCCCCTCCACCACCATATGATGCAGTGCACCGTCCACCACTGTATAATGCAGTGACCCCTCCACCGCCATATGCTGCAGTGCCCTCTCCACCACCATATAATGCAATGCCCCCTCCACCACCATATAATGCAGTGCCCCCTCCACCACCATATAATGCAGTGCCCCCTCCACCAAAATATAATGCCGTGCCCCTCCACCACCATATAATGCAGTGACCTCTCCACCACCATATAATTCAGTGCCCTCTACACCACCATATAATGCAGTGCCCTCTCCACCACTGTATAATGCAGTGCCCCCTCCACCAAAATATAATGCCGTGCCCCTCCACCACCATATAATGCAGTGCCCTCTCCACCACCATATAATTCAGTGCCCTCTACACCACCATATAATGCAGTGCCCTCTCCACCACCATATAATGCAGTGCCCTCTCCACCACCACATATATCAGTGCCCTCCACACCACCATATAATGCAGTGCCCTCTCCACCACCATATAATTCAGTGCCCTCTCCACCACCATATAATGCAGTGCCCTCTCCGCCACCATATAATGCAGTGCCCTCTCCACCAACGTATAATGCAGTGCCTTCTCCACCTCCATATTATGCAGTGACCCCTCCACCACCATATAATGCAGTGCCCCCTCCACCACCATATAATGCAGTGCCCCCTCCACCACCATATAATGCAGTGCTCTCACCACCACCATATAATGCAGTTCCCCCTCCACCACCATATAATGCAGTGCTCTCTCCACCACCATATAATGCAGTGCCCCCTCCACCACCATTTAATGTAGTGCTCTCTCCACCACCTTATAATGCAGTGCCCCCTCCAACACAATATAATGCAGAGCCCTCTCCACCACCGTATAATGCAGTACCCCCTCCACCGCCATATAATGCAGTGCCCTCTCCACCACCATATAATGCAGTGCCCCCTCCACCACCATATAATGCATTGCCCCCTCCACCACCATATGCTGCAGTGCCCCTCCACCACTGTATAATGCAGTGACCCCTCCACCGCCATATACTGCATTGCCCCCTCCACCACCATTTAATGCAGTGCCCCCTCCACCACTGTATAATGCAGTGCCCTCTCCACCACCATATAATGCAGTGCCCACTCCACCACCATATAATGCCGTGCCCCCTCCACCACCATATAATGCAGTGCCCTCTCCACCACCATATAATTCAGTGCCCTCTACACCACCATATAATGCAGTGCCCTCTCCACCACCGTATAATGCAGTGCCCCCTCCACCAAAATATAATGCCGTGCCCCCTCCACCACCATATAATGCAGTGCCCCCTCCACCACCATATAATGCAGTGCCCCCTCCACCACCATGTAATGCAGTGCTCTCACCACCACCATATAATGCAGTTCCCCCTCCACCACCATTTAATGTAGTGCTCTCTCCACCACCTTATAATGCAGTGCCCCCTCCACCACCTTAAAATGCAGTGCCCCCTCCACCTCCATATAATGCAGTGCCCGCTCCACCACCATATAATGCAGTGCCTCCTCCACCGCCATATAATGCAGTGCCCTCTCCACCACCATATAATGCAGTGCCCTCTCCACCACCGTATAATGCAGTGCCCCCTCCACCGCCATATAATGCATTGCCCCCTCCACCACCATATGATGCAGTGCCCCCTCCACCACTGTATAATGCAGTGACCCCACCACCGCCATATGCTGCAGTGCCCTCTCCACCACCATATAATGCAATGCCCCCTCCACCACCATATAATGCAGTGCCCCCTCCACCACCATATAATGCAGTGCCCCCTCCACCAAAATATAATGCCGTGCCCCCTCCACCACCATGTAATGCAGTGCCCTCTCCACCACCATATAATTCAGTGCCCTCTACACCACCATATAATGCAGTGCCCTCTCCACCACCGTATAATGCAGTGCCCCCTCCACCAAAATATAATGCCGTGCCCCCTCCACCACAATATAATGCAGTGCCCTCTCCACCACCACATATATCAGTGCCCTCTACACCACCATATAATGCAGTGCCCTCTCCACCACCATATAATTCAGTGCCCTCTACACCACAATATAATGCAGTGCCCTCTCCACCACCGTATAATGCAGTGCCCTCTCCACGACCACATAATTCAGTGCCCTCTACAGCACCATATAATGCAGTGCCCTCTCCACCACGATATAATTCAGTGCCCTTTCCACCACCATATAATGCAGTGCCCTCTCCACCACCATATAATGCAGTGCCCTCTCCGCCACTATAAAATGCCGTGCCATCTCTGCCACCATATAATGCAGAGCCCTCTCCGTCACCATATAATGCAGTGCCCTCTCCACCACAATAAACTGCCGTGCCATCTCTGCCACCATATAATGCATTGCCCTCTCCACCACCATATAATTCAGTGCCCTCTCCACCACCATATAATGCAGTGCCCTCTCCACCACAATATAATGCAGTGCCCTCTCGAACACCATATAATGCAGTGCCCCCTCGACCTCCATATAATGAAGTGCCTCCTCCACCTCCATATAATGCAGTGCCCCCTTCAGCTCCATATAATGCAGTGCCTCCTCCACCTACATTTAATGTAGTGCCCTCTCCACCACCATATAATGCAGTGCCCCCTCCACCACCATATAATGCAGTGCCTCCTTCACCTCCATATAATGCAGTGCCCTCTCCACCTCCATATAATGCAGTGCCCTCTCCACCACCGTATAATGCAGTGCCCTCTCCACCACCGAAAAATGCAGTGCTCCCTCCACCACAATATAATGCAGAGCCCTCTCCACCACCGTATAATGCAGTGCCCCCTCCACCGCCATATAATGCAGTGCCCTCTCCACCACCATATAATGCAGTGCCCTCTCCACCACCATATAATGCAGTGCCCTCTACACCACCATATAATGCAGTGCCCTCTACACCTCCATATAATGCAGTGCCCTCTCCACCACCGTATAATGCAGTGCCCTCTCCACCACCATATAATGCAGTGCCCTCTCCACTACCATATAATGCAGTGCCCTCTACACCTCCATATAATGCAGTGCCCTCTCCACCACCGTATAATGCAGTGCCCTCTCCACCACCGAAAAATGCAGTGCTCCCTCCACCACAATATAATGCAGAGCCCTCTCCACCACCGTATAATGCAGTGCCCCCTCCACCGCCATATAATGCAGTGCCCTCTCCACCACCATATAATGCAGTGCCCTCTCCACCACCACATATATCAGTGCCCTCTACACCACCATATAATGCAGTGCCCTGTCCACCACAATATAATTCAGTGCCTTCTCCACCTCCATATTATGCAGTGCCCCCTCCACCACCATATAATGCAGTGCCCCCTCCACCACCATAAAATGCAGTGCCCCCTCCACCACCATATAATGCAGTGCCCCCTCCACCACCATATAATGCAGTGCTCTCACCACCAACATTTCATGCAGTTCCCCCTCCACCACCATTTAATGTAGTGCTCTCTCCACCACCTTATAATGCAGTGCCCCCTCCACCTCCATATAATGCAGTGCCCGCTCCACCGCCATATAATGCAGTGCCCTCTCCACCACCATATAATGCAGTGCCCTCTCCACCACCTATAATGCAGTGCCCCCTCCACCGCCATATAATGCATTGCCCCCTCCACCACCATATGATGCAGTGCCCCCTCCACCACTGTATAATGCAGTGACCCCACCACCGCCATATGCTGCAGTGCCCTCTCCACCACCATATAATGCAATGCCCCCTCCACCAGCATATAATGCAGTGCCCCCTCCACCAAAATATAATGCCGTGCCCCCTCCACCACCATGTAATGCAGTGCCCTCTCCACCACCATATAATTCAGTGCCCTCCACACCACCATATAATGCAGTGCCCTCTCCACCACCGTATAATGCAGTGCCCCCTCCACCAAAATATAATGCCGTGCCCCCTCCACCACAAAATAATGCAGTGCCCTCTCCACCACCAAATATATCAGTGCCCTCTACACCACCATATAATGCAGTGCCCTCTCCACCACCATATAATTCAGTGCCCTCTACACCACAATATAATGCAGTGCCCTCTCCACCACCGTATAATGCAGTGCCCTCTCCACGACCACATAATTCAGTGCCCTCTACACCACCATATAATGCAGTGCCCTCTCCACCACAATATAATTCAGTGCCCTTTCCACCACCATATAATGCAGTGCCCTCTCCGCCACCATATAATGCAGTGCGCTCTCCACCACCATATAATGCAGTGCCCTCTCCGCCACTATAAAATGCCGTGCCATCTCTGCCACCATATAATGCAGAGCCCTCTCCGTCACCATATAATGCAGTGCCCTCTCCACCACAATAAACTGCCGTGCCATCTCTGCCACCATATAATGCATTGCCCTCTCCACCACCATATAATTCAGTGCCCTCTCCACCACCATATAATGCAGTGCCCTCTCCACCACCATATAATTCAGTGCCCTCTCCACCTCCATATAATGCAGTGTCCCCTCCACCACCATATAATGCAGTGCCCCCTCGACCTCCATATAATGAAGTGCCTCCTCCACCTCCATATAATGCAGTGCCTCCTCCACCTACATTTAATGTAGTGCCCTCTCCACCACTATATAATGCAGTGCCCCCTCCACCACCATATAATGCAGTGCCTCCTTCACCTCCATATAATGCAGTGCCCTCTCCAACTCCATATAATGCAGTGCCCTCTCCACCACCATATAATGCAGTGCCCTCTCCACCACCTATAATGCAGTGCCCCCTCCACCGCCATATAATGCATTGCCCCCTCCACCACCATATGATGCAGTGCCCCCTCCACCACTGTATAATGCAGTGACCCCACCACCGCCATATGCTGCAGTGCCCTCTCCACCACCATATAATGCAATGCCCCCTCCACCAGCATATAATGCAGTGCCCCCTCCACCAAAATATAATGCCGTGCCCCCTCCACCACCATGTAATGCAGTGCCCTCTCCACCACCATATAATTCAGTGCCCTCTACACCACCATATAATGCAGTGCCCTCTCCACCACCGTATAATGCAGTGCCCCCTCAACCAAAATATAATGCCGTGCCCCCTCCACCACAAAATAATGCAGTGCCCTCTCCACCACCAAATATATCAGTGCCCTCTACACCACCATATAATGCAGTGCCCTCTCCACCACCATATAATTCAGTGCCCTCTACACCACAATATAATGCAGTGCCCTCTCCACCACCGTATAATGCAGTGCCCTCTCCACGACCACATAATTCAGTGCCCTCTACACCACCATATAATGCAGTGCCCTCTCCACCACAATATAATTCAGTGCCCTTTCCACCACCATATAATGCAGTGCCCTCTCCGCCACCATATAATGCAGTGCGCTCTCCACCACCATATAATGCAGTGCCCTCTCCGCCACTATAAAATGCCGTGCCATCTCTGCCACCATATAATGCAGAGCCCTCTCCGTCACCATATAATGCAGTGCCCTCTCCACCACAATAAACTGCCGTGCCATCTCTGCCACCATATAATGCATTGCCCTCTCCACCACCATATAATTCAGTGCCCTCTCCACCACCATATAATGCAGTGCCCTCTCCACCACCATATAATTCAGTGCCCTCTCCACCTCCATATAATGCAGTGTCCCCTCCACCACCATATAATGCAGTGCCCCCTCGACCTCCATATAATGAAGTGCCTCCTCCACCTCCATATAATGCAGTGCCTCCTCCACCTACATTTAATGTAGTGCCCTCTCCACCACTATATAATGCAGTGCCCCCTCCACCACCATATAATGCAGTGCCTCCTTCACCTCCATATAATGCAGTGCCCTCTCCACCTCCATATAATGCAGTGCCCTCTCCACCACCGTATAATGCAGTGCCCTCTCCACCACCGAAAAATGCAGTGCCCCCTCCACCACAATATAATGCAGAGCCCTCTCCACCACCGTATAATGCAGTACCTCCTCCACCGCCATATAATGCAGAGCCCTCTCCACCACCATATAATGCAGTGCCCTCTCCACCACCGTATAATGCAGTGCCCCCTCCACCGCCACATAATGCATTGCCCCCTCCACCACCATATGATGCAGTGCCCCGTCCACCACTGTATAATGCAGTGACCCCTCCACCGCCATATGCTGCAGTGCCCTCTCCACCACCATATAATGCAATGCCCCCTCCACCACCATATAATGCAGTGCCCCCTCCACCACCATATAATGCAGTGCCCCCTCCACCAAAATATAATGCCGTGCCCCTCCACCACCATATAATGCAGTGACCTCTCCACCACCATATAATTCAGTGCCCTCTACACCACCATATAATGCAGTGCCCTCTCCACCACTGTATAATGCAGTGCCACCTCCACCAAAATATAATGCCGTGCCCCTCCACCACCATATAATGCAGTGCCCTCTCCACCACCATATAATTCAGTGCCCTCTACACCACCATATAATGCAGTGCCCTCTCCACCACCATATAATGCAGTGCCCTCTCCACCACCACATATATCAGTGCCCTCCACACCACCATATAATGCAGTGCCCTCTCCACCACCATATAATTCAGTGCCCTCTCCACCACCATATAATGCAGTGCCCTCTCCGCCACCATATAATGCAGTGCCCTCTCCACCAATGTATAATGCAGTGCCTTCTCCACCTCCATATTATGCAGTGACCCCTCCACCACCATATAATGCAGTGCCCCCTCCACCACCATATAATGCAGTGCCCCCTCCACCACCATATAATGCAGTGCTCTCACCACCACCATATAATGCAGTTCCACCTCCACCACCATATAATGCAGTGCTCTCTCCACCACCATATAATGCAGTGCCCCCTCCACCACCATTTAATGTAGTGCTCTCTCCACCACCTTATAATGCAGTGCCCCCTCCACCACAATATAATGCAGAGCCCTCTCCACCACCGTATAATGCAGTGCCCCCTAGACCGCCATATAATGCAGTGCCCTCTCCACCACCATATAATGCAGTGCCCCCTCCACCGCCATATAATGCATTGCCCCCTCCACCACCATATGCTGCAGTGCCCCCTCCACCACTGTATAATGCAGTGACCCCTCCACCGCCATATACTGCATTGCCCCCTCCACCACCATTTAATGCAGTGCCCCCTCCACCACTGTATAATGCAGTGCCCTCTCCACCACCATATAATGCAGTGCCCTCTCCACCACCATATAATTCAGTGCCCTCTACACCACCATATAATGCAGTGCCCTCTCCACCACCGTATAATGCAGTGCCCCCTCCACCAAAATATAATGCAGTGCCCCCTCCACCACCATATAATGCAGTGCCCCCTCCACCACCATATAATGCAGTGCTCTCACCACCACCATATTATGCAGTGACCCCTCCACCACCATATAATGCAGTGCCCCCTCCACCACCATATAATGCAGTGCCCCCTCCACCACCATATAATGCAGTGCTCTCACCACCACCATATAATGCAGTTCCACCTCCACCACCATATAATGCAGTGCTCTCTCCACCACCATATAATGCAGTGCCCCCTCCACCACCATTTAATGTAGTGCTCTCTCCACCACCTTATAATGCAGTGCCCCCTCCACCACAATATAATGCAGAGCCCTCTCCACCACCGTATAATGCAGTGCCCCCTAGACCGCCATATAATGCAGTGCCCTCTCCACCACCATATAATGCAGTGCCCCCTCCACCGCCATATAATGCATTGCCCCCTCCACCACCATATGCTGCAGTGCCCCCTCCACCACTGTATAATGCAGTGACCCCTCCACCGCCATATACTGCATTGCCCCCTCCACCACCATTTAATGCAGTGCCCCCTCCACCACTGTATAATGCAGTGCCCTCTCCACCACCATATAATGCAGTGCCCTCTCCACCACCATATAATTCAGTGCCCTCTACACCACCATATAATGCAGTGCCCTCTCCACCACCGTATAATGCAGTGCCCCCTCCACCAAAATATAATGCCGTGCCCCCTCCACCACCATATAATGCAGTGCCCCCTCCACCACCATATAATGCAGTGCCCCCTCCACCACCATGTAATGCAGTGCTCTCACCACCACCATATAATGCAGTTCCCCCTCCACCACCATTTAATGTAGTGCTCTCTCCACCACCTTATAATGCAGTGCCCCCTCCACCACCTTATAATGCAGTGCCCCCTCCACCTCCATATATGCAGTGCCCGCTCCACCACCATATAATGCAGTGCCTCCTCCACCGCCATATAATGCAGTGCCCTCTCCACCACCATATAATGCAGTGCCCTCTCCACCACCGTATAATGCAGTGCCCCCTCCACCGCCATATAATGCATTGCCCCCTCCACCACCATATGATGCAGTGCCCCCTCCACCACTGTATAATGCAGTGACCCCACCACCGCCATATGCTGCAGTGCCCTCTCCACCACCATATAATGCAATGCCCCCTCCACCACCATATAATGCAGTGCCCCCTCCACCACCATATAATGCAGTGCCCCCTCCACCAAAATATAATGCCGTGCCCCCTCCACCACCATGTAATGCAGTGCCCTCTCCACCACCATATAATTCAGTGCCCTCTACACCACCATATAATGCAGTGCCCTCTCCACCACCGTATAATGCAGTGCCCCCTCCACCAAAATATAATGCCGTGCCCCCTCCAACACAATATAATGCAGTGCCCTCTCCACCACCACATATATCAGTGCCCTCTACACCACCATATAATGCAGTGCCCTCTCCACCACCATATAATTCAGTGCCCTCTACACCACAATATAATGCAGTGCCCTCTCCACCACCGTATAATGCAGTGCCCTCTCCACGACCACATAATTCAGTGCCCTCTACAGCACCATATAATGCAGTGCCCTCTCCACCACGATATAATTCAGTGCCCTTTCCACCACCATATAATGCAGTGCCCTCTCCACCACCATATAATGCAGTGCCCTCTCCGCCACTATAAAATGCCGTGCCATCTCTGCCACCATATAATGCAGAGCCCTCTCCGTCACCATATAATGCAGTGCCCTCTCCACCACAATAAACTGCCGTGCCATCTCTGCCACCATATAATGCATTGCCCTCTCCACCACCATATAATTCAGTGCCCTCTCCACCACCATATAATGCAGTGCCCTCTCCACCACAATATAATGCAGTGCCCTCTCGAACACCATATAATGCAGTGCCCCCTCGACCTCCATATAATGAAGTGCCTCCTCCACCTCCATATAATGCAGTGCCCCCTCCAGCTCCATATAATGCAGTGCCTCCTCCACCTACATTTAATGTAGTGCCCTCTCCACCACCATATAATGCAGTGCCCCCTCCACCACCATATAATGCAGTGCCTCCTTCACCTCCATATAATGCAGTGCCCTCTCCACCTCCATATAATGCAGTGCCCTCTCCACCACCGTATAATGCAGTGCCCTCTCCACCACCGAAAAATGCAGTGCTCCCTCCACCACAATATAATGCAGAGCCCTCTCCACCACCGTATAATGCAGTGCCCCCTCCACCGCCATATAATGCAGTGCCCTCTCCACCACCATATAATGCAGTGCCCTCTCCACCACCATATAATGCAGTGCCCTCTCTACCACCGTATCATGCAGTGCCCTCTCCACCACCACATATATCAGTGCCCTCTACACCACCATATAATGCAGTGCCCTCTCCACCACAATATAATTCAGTGCCCTCTCCACCACCATATAATGCAGTGCCCTCTCCCCCACCATATAATGCAGTGCCCTCTCCACCACCGTATAATGCAGTGCCCTCTCCACCACCACATATATCAGTGCCCTCTACACCACCATATAATGCAGTGCCCTCTCCACCACAATATAATTCAGTGCCTTCTCCACCTCCATATTATGCAGTGCCCCCTCCACCACCATATAATGCAGTGCCCCCTCCACCACCATATAATGCAGTGCCCCCTCCACCACCATATAATGCAGTGCCCCCTCCACCACCATATAATGCAGTGCTCTCACCACCACCATATAATGCAGTTCCCCCTCCACCACCATTTAATGTAATGCTCTCTCCACCACCTTATAATGCAGTGCCCCCTCCACCACCTTATAATGCAGTGCCCCCTCCACCTCCATATAATGCAGTGCCCGCTCCACCACCATATAATGCAGTGCCTCCTCCACCGCCATATAATGCAGTGCCCTCTCCACCACCATATAATGCAGTGCCCTCTCCACCACCGTATAATGCAGTGCCCCCCTCCACCGCCATATAATGCATTGCCCCCTCCACCACCATATGATGCAGTGCCCCCTCCACCACTGTATAATGCAGTGACCCCACCACCGCCATATGCTGCAGTGCCCTCTCCACCACCATATAATGCAATGCCCCCTCCACCAGCATATAATGCAGTGCCCCCTCCACCAAAATATAATGCCGTGCCCCCTCCACCACCATGTAATGCAGTGCCCTCTCCACCACCATATAATTCAGTGCCCTCTACACCACCATATAATGCAGTGCCCTCTCCACCACCGTATAATGCAGTGCCCCCTCCACCAAAATATAATGCCGTGCCCCCTCCACCACAAAATAATGCAGTGCCCTCTCCACCACCACATATATCAGTGCCCTCTACACCACCATATAATGCAGTGCCCTCTCCACCACCATATAATTCAGTGCCCTCTACACCACAATATAATGCAGTGCTCTCTCCACCACCGTATAATGCAGTGCCCTCTCCACGACCACATAATTCAGTGCCCTCTACACCACCATATAATGCAGTGCCCTCTCCACCACGATATAATTCAGTGCCCTTTCCACCACCATATAATGCAGTGCCCTCTCCGCCACCATATAATGCAGTGCCCTCTCCACCACCATATAATGCAGTGCCCTCTCCGCCACTATAAAATGCCGTGCCATCTCTGCCACCATATAATGCAGAGCCCTCTCCGTCACCATATAATGCAGTGCCCTCTCCACCACAATAAACTGCCGTGCCATCTCTGCCACCATATAATGCATTGCCCTCTCCACCACCATATAATTCAGTGCCCTCTCCACCACCATATAATGCAGTGCCCTCTCCACCACCATATAATTCAGTGCCCTCTCCAGCACCATATAATGCAGTGCCCCCTCGACCTCCATATAATGAAGTGCCTCCTCCACCTCCATATAATGCAGTGCCTCCTCCACCTACATTTAATGTAGTGCCCTCTCCACCACCATATAATGCAGTGCCCCCTCCACCACCATATAATGCAGTGCCTCCTTCACCTCCATATAATGCAGTGCCCTCTCCACCTCCATATAATGCAGTGCCCTCTCCACCACCGTATGATGCAGTGCCCTCTCCACCACCGAAAAATGCAGTGCCCCCTCCACCACAATATAATGCAGAGCCCTCTCCACCACCGTATAATGCAGTGCCTCCTCCACCGCCATATAATGCAGTGCCCTCTCCACCACCATATAATGCAGTGCCCTCTCCACCACCGTATAATGCAGTGCCCCCTCCACCGCCACATAATGCATTCCCCCCTCCACCACCATATGATGCAGTGCCCCCTCCACCACTGTATAATGCAGTGACCCCTCCACCGCCATATGCTGCAGTGCCCTCTCCACCACCATATAATGCAATGCCCCCTCCACCACCATATAATGCAGTTCCCTCTCCACCACCATATAATGCAATGCCCCCTCCACCAAAATATAATGCCGTGCCCCTCCACCACCATATAATGCAGTGCCCTCTCCACCACCATATAATTCAGTGCCCTCTACACCACCATATAATGCAGTGCCCTCTCCACCACCATATAATTCAGTGCCCTCTCCACCACCATATAATGCAGTGCCCTCTCCGCCACCATATAATGCAGTGCCCTCTCCACCAACGTATAATGCAGTGCCTTCTCCACCTCCATATTATGCAGTGCCCCCTCCACCACCATATAATGCAGTGCCCCCTCCACCACCATATAATGCAGTGCCCCCTCCACCACCATATAATGCAGTGCTCTCACCACCACCATATAATGCAGTTCCCCCTCCACCACCATATAATGCATTGCCCCCTCCACCACCATTTAATGTAGTGCTCTCTCCACCACCTTATAATGCAGTGCCCCCTCCACCACCATATAATGCAGAGCCCTCTCCACCACCGTATAATGCAGTGCCCCCTCCACCGCCATATAATGCAGTGCCCTCTCCACCACCATATAAGGCAGTGCCCCCTCCACCACCATATAATGCATTGCCCCCTCCACCACCATATGCTGCAGTGCCCCCTCCACCACTGTATAATGCAGTGACCCCTCCACCGCCATATACTGCATTGCCCCCTCCACCACCATATAATGCAGTGCCCCCTCGACCTCCATATAATGAAGTGCCTCCTCCACCTCCATATAATGCAGTGCCTCCTCCACCTACATTTAATGTAGTGCCCTCTCCACCACTATATAATGCAGTGCCCCCTCCACCACCATATAATGCAGTGCCTCCTTCACCTCCATATAATGCAGTGCCCTCTCCACCTCCATATAATGCAGTGCCCTCTCCACCACCGTATAATGCAGTGCCCTCTCCACCACCGAAAAATGCAGTGCCCCCTCCACCACAATATAATGCAGAGCCCTCTCCACCACCGTATAATGCAGTACCTCCTCCACCGCCATATAATGCAGAGCCCTCTCCACCACCATATAATGCAGTGCCCTCTCCACCACCGTATAATGCAGTGCCCCCTCCACCGCCACATAATGCATTGCCCCCTCCACCACCATATGATGCAGTGCCCCGTCCACCACTGTATAATGCAGTGACCCCTCCACCGCCATATGCTGCAGTGCCCTCTCCACCACCATATAATGCAATGCCCCCTCCACCACCATATAATGCAGTGCCCCCTCCACCACCATATAATGCAGTGCCCCCTCCACCAAAATATAATGCCGTGCCCCTCCACCACCATATAATGCAGTGACCTCTCCACCACCATATAATTCAGTGCCCTCTACACCACCATATAATGCAGTGCCCTCTCCACCACTGTATAATGCAGTGCCACCTCCACCAAAATATAATGCCGTGCCCCTCCACCACCATATAATGCAGTGCCCTCTCCACCACCATATAATTCAGTGCCCTCTACACCACCATATAATGCAGTGCCCTCTCCACCACCATATAATGCAGTGCCCTCTCCACCACCACATATATCAGTGCCCTCCACACCACCATATAATGCAGTGCCCTCTCCACCACCATATAATTCAGTGCCCTCTCCACCACCATATAATGCAGTGCCCTCTCCGCCACCATATAATGCAGTGCCCTCTCCACCAATGTATAATGCAGTGCCTTCTCCACCTCCATATTATGCAGTGACCCCTCCACCACCATATAATGCAGTGCCCCCTCCACCACCATATAATGCAGTGCCCCCTCCACCACCATATAATGCAGTGCTCTCACCACCACCATATAATGCAGTTCCCCCTCCACCACCATATAATGCAGTGCTCTCTCCACCACCATATAATGCAGTGCCCCCTCCACCACCATTTAATGTAGTGCTCTCTCCACCACCTTATAATGCAGTGCCCCCTCCACCACAATATAATGCAGAGCCCTCTCCACCACCGTATAATGCAGTGCCCCCTAGACCGCCATATAATGCAGTGCCCTCTCCACCACCATATAATGCAGTGCCCCCTCCACCACCATATAATGCATTGCCCCCTCCACCACCATATGCTGCAGTGCCCCCTCCACCACTGTATAATGCAGTGACCCCTCCACCGCCATATACTGCATTGCCCCCTCCACCACCATTTAATGCAGTGCCCCCTCCACCACTGTATAATGCAGTGCCCTCTCCACCACCATATAATGCAGTGCCCTCTCCACCACCATATAATTCAGTGCCCTCTACACCACCATATAATGCAGTGCCCTCTCCACCACCGTATAATGCAGTGCCCCCTCCACCAAAATATAATGCCGTGCCCCCTCCACCACCATATAATGCAGTGCCCCCTCCACCACCATGTAATGCAGTGCTCTCACCACCACCATATAATGCAGTTCCCCCTCCACCACCATTTAATGTAGTGCTCTCTCCACCACCTTATAATGCAGTGCCCCCTCCACCACCTTATAATGCAGTGCCCCCTCCACCTCCATATATGCAGTGCCCGCTCCACCACCATATAATGCAGTGCCTCCTCCACCGCCATATAATGCAGTGCCCTCTCCACCACCATATAATGCAGTGCCCTCTCCACCACCGTATAATGCAGTGCCCCCTCCACCGCCATATAATGCATTGCCCCCTCCACCACCATATGATGCAGTGCCCCCTCCACCACTGTATAATGCAGTGACCCCACCACCGCCATATGCTGCAGTGCCCTCTCCACCACCATATAATGCAATGCCCCCTCCACCACCATATAATGCAGTGCCCCCTCCACCACCATATAATGCAGTGCCCCCTCCACCAAAATATAATGCCGTGCCCCCTCCACCACCATGTAATGCAGTGCCCTCTCCACCACCATATAATTCAGTGCCCTCTACACCACCATATAATGCAGTGCCCTCTCCACCACCGTATAATGCAGTGCCCCCTCCACCAAAATATAATGCCGTGCCCCCTCCAACACAATATAATGCAGTGCCCTCTCCACCACCACATATATCAGTGCCCTCTACACCACCATATAATGCAGTGCCCTCTCCACCACCATATAATTCAGTGCCCTCTACACCACAATATAATGCAGTGCCCTCTCCACCACCGTATAATGCAGTGCCCTCTCCACGACCACATAATTCAGTGCCCTCTACAGCACCATATAATGCAGTGCCCTCTCCACCACGATATAATTCAGTGCCCTTTCCACCACCATATAATGCAGTGCCCTCTCCACCACCATATAATGCAGTGCCCTCTCCGCCACTATAAAATGCCGTGCCATCTCTGCCACCATATAATGCAGAGCCCTCTCCGTCACCATATAATGCAGTGCCCTCTCCACCACAATAAACTGCCGTGCCATCTCTGCCACCATATAATGCATTGCCCTCTCCACCACCATATAATTCAGTGCCCTCTCCACCACCATATAATGCAGTGCCCTCTCCACCACAATATAATGCAGTGCCCTCTCGAACACCATATAATGCAGTGCCCTCTCGAACACCATATAATGCAGTGCCCCCTCGACCTCCATATAATGAAGTGCCTCCTCCACCTCCATATAATGCAGTGCCCCCTTCAGCTCCATATAATGCAGTGCCTCCTCCACCTACATTTAATGTAGTGCCCTCTCCACCACCATATAATGCAGTGCCCCCTCCACCACCATATAATGCAGTGCCTCATTCACCTCCATATAATGCAGTGCCCTCTCCACCTCCATATAATGCAGTGCCCTCTCCACCACCGTATAATGCAGTGCCCTCTCCACCACCGAAAAATGCAGTGCTCCCTCCACCACAATATAATGCAGAGCCCTCTCCACCACCGTATAATGCAGTGCCCCCTCCACCGCCATATAATGCAGTGCCCTCTCCACCACCATATAATGCAGTGCCCTCTCCACCACCATATAATGCAGTGCCCTCTCTACCACCGTATCATGCAGTGCCCTCTCCACCACCACATATATCAGTGCCCTCTACACCACCATATAATGCAGTGCCCTCTCCACCACAATATAATTCAGTGCCCTCTCCACCACCATATAATGCAGTGCCCTCTCCCCCACCATATAATGCAGTGCCCTCTCCACCACCGTATAATGCAGTGCCCTCTCCACCACCACATATATCAGTGCCCTCTACACCACCATATAATGCAGTGCCCTCTCCACCACAATATAATTCAGTGCCTTCTCCACCTCCATATTATGCAGTGCCCCCTCCACCACCATATAATGCAGTGCCCCCTCCACCACCATATAATGCAGTGCCCCCTCCACCACCATATAATGCAGTGCCCCCTCCACCACCATATAATGCAGTGCTCTCACCACCACCATAGAATGCAGTTCCCCCTCCACCACCATTTAATGTAATGCTCTCTCCACCACCTTATAATGCAGTGCCCCCTCCACCACCTTATAATGCAGTGCCCCCTCCACCTCCATATAATGCAGTGCCCGCTCCACCACCATATAATGCAGTGCCTCCTCCACCGCCATATAATGCAGTGCCCTCTCCACCACCATATAATGCAGTGCCCTCTCCACCACCGTATAATGCAGTGCCCCCCTCCACCGCCATATAATGCATTGCCCCCTCCACCACCATATGATGCAGTGCCCCCTCCACCACTGTATAATGCAGTGACCCCACCACCGCCATATGCTGCAGTGCCCTCTCCACCACCATATAATGCAATGCCCCCTCCACCAGCATATAATGCAGTGCCCCCTCCACCAAAATATAATGCCGTGCCCCCTCCACCACCATGTAATGCAGTGCCCTCTCCACCACCATATAATTCAGTGCCCTCTACACCACCATATAATGCAGTGCCCTCTCCACCACCGTATAATGCAGTGCCCCCTCCACCAAAATATAATGCCGTGCCCCCTCCACCACAAAATAATGCAGTGCCCTCTCCACCACCACATATATCAGTGCCCTCTACACCACCATATAATGCAGTGCCCTCTCCACCACCATATAATTCAGTGCCCTCTACACCACAATATAATGCAGTGCTCTCTCCACCACCGTATAATGCAGTGCCCTCTCCACGACCACATAATTCAGTGCCCTCTACACCACCATATAATGCAGTGCCCTCTCCACCACGATATAATTCAGTGCCCTTTCCACCACCATATAATGCAGTGCCCTCTCCGCCACCATATAATGCAGTGCCCTCTCCACCACCATATAATGCAGTGCCCTCTCCGCCACTATAAAATGCCGTGCCATCTCTGCCACCATATAATGCAGAGCCCTCTCCGTCACCATATAATGCAGTGCCCTCTCCACCACAATAAACTGCCGTGCCATCTCTGCCACCATATAATGCATTGCCCTCTCCACCACCATATAATTCAGTGCCCTCTCCACCACCATATAATGCAGTGCCCTCTCCACCACCATATAATTCAGTGCCCTCTCCAGCACCATATAATGCAGTGCCCCCTCGACCTCCATATAATGAAGTGCCTCCTCCACCTCCATATAATGCAGTGCCTCCTCCACCTACATTTAATGTAGTGCCCTCTCCACCACCATATAATGCAGTGCCCCCTCCACCACCATATAATGCAGTGCCTCCTTCACCTCCATATAATGCAGTGCCCTCTCCACCTCCATATAATGCAGTGCCCTCTCCACCACCGTATGATGCAGTGCCCTCTCCACCACCGAAAAATGCAGTGCCCCCTCCACCACAATATAATGCAGAGCCCTCTCCACCACCGTATAATGCAGTGCCTCCTCCACCGCCATATAATGCAGTGCCCTCTCCACCACCATATAATGCAGTGCCCTCTCCACCACCGTATAATGCAGTGCCCCCTCCACCGCCACATAATGCATTCCCCCCTCCACCACCATATGATGCAGTGCCCCCTCCACCACTGTATAATGCAGTGACCCCTCCACCGCCATATGCTGCAGTGCCCTCTCCACCACCATATAATGCAATGCCCCCTCCACCACCATATAATGCAGTTCCCTCTCCACCACCATATAATGCAATGCCCCCTTCACCAAAATATAATGCCGTGCCCCTCCACCACCATATAATGCAGTGCCCTCTCCACCACCATATAATTCAGTGCCCTCTACACCACCATATAATGCAGTGCCCTCTCCACCACCATATAATGCAGTGCCCTCTCCACCACCACATATATCAGTGCCCTCCACACCACCATATAATGCAGTGCCCTCTCCACCACCATATAATTCAGTGCCCTCTCCACCACCATATAATGCAGTGCCCTCTCCGCCACCATATAATGCAGTGCCCTCTCCACCAACGTATAATGCAGTGCCTTCTCCACCTCCATATTATGCAGTGCCCCCTCCACCACCATATAATGCAGTGCCCCCTCCACCACCATATAATGCAGTGCCCCCTCCACCACCATATAATGCAGTGCTCTCACCACCACCATATAATGCAGTTCCCCCTCCACCACCATATAATGCATTGCCCCCTCCACCACCATTTAATG
This sequence comes from Heptranchias perlo, assembly GCF_035084215.1. Taxonomy (NCBI): domain Eukaryota; kingdom Metazoa; phylum Chordata; class Chondrichthyes; order Hexanchiformes; family Hexanchidae; genus Heptranchias; species Heptranchias perlo. The sequence goes on along the minus strand of NW_027138936.1, from coordinate 631,110 downwards.
TAGTGCTCTCTCCACCACCTTATAATGCAGTGCCCCCTCCACCACCATATAATGCAGAGCCCTCTCCACCACCGTATAATGCAGTGCCCCCTCCACCGCCATATAATGCAGTGCCCTCTCCACCACCATATAAGGCAGTGCCCCCTCCACCACCATATAATGCATTGCCCCCTCCACCACCATATGCTGCAGTGCCCCCTCCACCACTGTATAATGCAGTGACCCCTCCACCGCCATATACTGCATTGCCCCCTCCACCACCATTTAATGCAGTGCCCCCTCCACCACTGTATAATGCAGTGCCCTCTCCACCACCATATAATGCAGTGCCCACTCCACCACCATATAATGCCGTGCCCCCTCCACCACCATATAATGCAGTGCCCTCTCCGCCACCATATAATTCAGTGCCCTCTACACCACCATATAATGCAGTGCCCTCTCCACCACCGTATAATGCAGTGCCCCCTCCACCAAAATATAATGCCGTGCCCCCTCCACCACCATATATTGCAGTGCCCCCTCCACCACCATATAATGCAGTGCCCCCTCCACCACCATATAATGCAGTGCTCTCACCACCACCATATAATGCAGTTCCCCCTCCACCACCATTTAATGTAGTGCTCTCTCCACCACCTTATAATGCAGTGCCCCCTCCACCACCTTATAATGCAGTGCCCCCTCCACCTCCATATAATGCAGTGCCCGCTCCACCACCATATAATGTAGTGCCTCCTCCACCGCCATATAATGCAGTGCCCTCTCCACCACCATATAATGCAGTGCCCTCTCCACCACCGTATAATGCAGTGCCCCCTCCACCGCCATATAATGCATTGCCCCCTCCACCACCATATGATGCAGTGCCCCCTCCACCACTGTATAATGCAGTGACCCCACCACCGCCATATGCTGCAGTGCCCTCTCCACCACCATATAATGCAATGCCCCCTCCACCACCATATAATGCAGTGCCCCCTCCACCACCATATAATGCAGTGCCCCCTCCACCAAAATATAATGCCGTGCCCCCTCCACCACCATGTAATGCAGTGCCCTCTCCACCACCATATAATTCAGTGCCCTCTACACCACCATATAATGCAGTGCCCTCTCCACCACCGTATAATGCAGTGCCCCCTCCACCAAAATATAATGCCGTGCCCCCGCCACCACAATATAATGCAGTGCCCTCTCCACCACCACATATATCAGTGCCCTCTACACCACCATATAATGCAGTGCCCTCTCCACCACCATATAATTCAGTGCCCTCTACACCACAATATAATGCAGTGCCCTCTCCACCACCGTATAATGCAGTGCCCTCTCCACGACCACATAATTCAGTGCCCTCTACACCACCATATAATGCAGTGCCCTCTCCACCACGATATAATTCAGTGCCCTTTCCACCACCATATAATGCAGTGCCCTCTCCGCCACCATATAATGCAGTGCCCTCTCCACCACCATATAATGCAGTGCCCTCTCCGCCACTATAAAATGCCGTGCCATCTCTGCCACAATATAATGCAGAGCCCTCTCCGTCACCATATAATGCAGTGCCCTCTCCACCACAATAAACTGCCGTGCCATCTCTGCCACCATATAATGCATTGCCCTCTCCACCACCATATAATTCAGTGCAGTCTCCACCACCATATAATGCAGTGCCCTCTCCACCACAATATAATGCAGTGCCCTCTCGAACACCATATAATGCAGTGCCCCCTCGACCTCCATATAATGAAGTGCCTCCTCCACCTCCATAAAATGCAGTGCCCCCTCCAGCTCCATATAATGCAGTGCCTCCTCCACTTACATTTAATGTAGTGCCCTCTCCACCACCATATAATGCAGTGCCCCCTCCACCACCATATAATGCAGTGCCTCCTTCACCTCCATATAATGCAGTGCCTCCTTCACCTCCATATAATGCAGTGCCCTCTCCACCACCGTATAATGCAGTGCCCTCTCCACCACCGAAAAATGCAGTGCCCCCTCCACCACAATATAATGCAGAGCCCTCTCCACCACCGTATAATGCAGTGCCCCCTCCACCGCCATATAATGCAGTGCCCTCTCCACCACCATATAATGCAGTGCCCTCTCCACCACTGCATAATGCAGTGCCCCCTCCACCGCCACATAATGCATTGCCCCCTCCACCACCATATGATGCAGTGCACCCTCCACCACTGTATAATGCAGTGACACCTCCACCGCCATATGCTGCAGTGCCCTCTCCACCACCATATAATGCAATGCCCCCTCCACCACCATATAATGCAGTGCCCCCTCCACCACCATATAATGCAGTGCCCCCTCCACCAAAATATAATGCCGTGCCCCTCCACCACCATATAATGCAGTGCCCTCTCCACCACCATATAATTCAGTGCCCTCTACACCACCATATAATGCAGTGCCCTCTCCACCACCGTATAATGCAGTGCCCTCTCCACCACCGTATAATGCAGTGCCCCCTCCACCAAAATATAATGCCGTGCCCCCTCCACCACCATATAATGCAGTGCCCTCTCCACCACCACATATATCAGTGCCCTCTACACCACCATATAATGCAGTGCCCTCTCCACCACCATATAATTCAGTGCCCTCTCCACTACCATATAATGCAGTGCCCTCTCCGCCACCATATAATGCAGTGCCCTCTCCACCAACGTATAATGCAGTGCCCCCTCCACCACCATATAATGCAGTGCCCCCTCCACCACCATATAATGCAGTGCTCTCACCACCACCATATAATGCAGTTCCCCCTCCACCACCATATAATGCAGTGCCCTCTCCACCACCATATAATGCAGTGCCCCCTCCACCACCATTTAATGTAGTGCTCTCTCCACCACCTTATAATGCAGTGCCCCCTCCACCACAATATAATGAAGAGCCCTCTCCACCACCGTATAATGCAGTGCCCCCTCCACCGCCATATAATGCAGTGCCCTCTCCACCACCATATAATGCAGTGCCCCCTCCACCACCATATAATGCATTGCCCCCTCCACCACCATATGCTGCAGTGCCCCCTCCACCACTGTATAATGCAGTGACCCCTCCACCGCCATATACTGCATTGCCCCCTCCACCACCATTTAATGCAGTGCCCCCTCCACCACTGTATAATGCAGTGCCCTCTCCACCACCATATAATGCAGTGCCCACTCCACCACCATATAATGCCGTGCCCCCTCCACCACCATATAATGCAGTGCCCTCTCCAGCACCATATAATTCAGTGCCCTCTACACCACCATATAATGCAGTGCCCTCTCCACCACCGTATAATGCAGTGCCCTCTCCACCACCACATATATCAGTGCCCTCTACACCACCATATAATGCAGTGCCCTCTCCACCACAATATAATTCAGTGCCCTCTCCACAACCATATAATGCAGTGCCCTCTCCCCCACCATATAATGCAGTGCCCTCTCCACCACCGTATAATGCAGTGCCCTCTCCACCACCACATATATCAGTGCCCTCTACACCACCATATAATGCAGTGCCCTCTCCACCACAATATAATTCAGTGCCTTCTCCACCTCCATATTATGCAGTGCCCCCTCCACCACCATATAATGCAGTGCCCCCTCCACCACCATATAATGCAGTGCCCCCTCCACCACCATATAATGCAGTGCTCTCACCACCACCATATAATGCAGTTCACCCTCCACCACCATTTAATGTAGTGCTCTCTCCACCACCTTATAATGCAGTGCCCCGTCGACCACCTTATAATGCAGTGCCCCCTCCACCTCCATATAATGCAGTGCCCGCTCCACCAACATATAATGCAGTGCCTCCTCCACCGCCATATAATGCAGTGCCCTCTCCACCACCATATAATGCAGTGCCCTCTCGACCACCGTATAATGCAGTGCCCCCTCCACCGCCATATAAAGCAGTGCCCTCTCCACCACTGTATAATGCAGTGACACCTCCACCACCATATAATGCAGTGCCCCGTCCACCACCTTATAATGCAGTGCCCCCTCCACCTCCATATAATGCAGTGCCCGCTCCACCACCATATAATGCAGTGCCTCCTCCACCGCCATATAATGCAGTGCCCTCTCCACCACCATATAATGCAGTGCCCTCTCGACCACCGTATAATGCATTGCCCCCTCCACCACCATATGATGCAGTGCCCCCTCCACCACTGTATAATGCAGTGACACCTCCACCGCCATATGCTGCAGTGCCCTCTCCACCACCATATAATGCAATGCCCCCTCCACCACCATATAATGCAGTGCCCCTCCACCTCCATATAATGCAGTGCCCTCTCCACCTCCATATAGTGCAGTGCCCTCTCCACCACAATACAATGCAGTGCCCCCTCCACCAAAATATAATGCCGTGCCCCCTCCACCACCATGTAATGCAGTGCCCTCTCCACCACCATATAATTCAGTGCCCTCTACACCACCATATAATGCAGTGCCCTCTCCACCACCGTATAATGCAGTGCCCTCTCCACCACCGTATAATGCAGTGCCCCCTCCACCAAAATATAATGCCGTGCCCCCTCCACCACCATATATTGCAGTGCCCTCTCCACCACCACATATATCAGTGCCCTCTACACCACCATATAATGCAGTGCCCTCTCCACCACCATATAATGCAGTGCCCTCTCCGCCACCATATAATGCAGTGCCCTCTCCACCAACGTTTAATGCAGTGCCTTCTCCACCTCCATATTATGCAGTGCCCCATCCACCACCATATAATGCAGTGCCCCCTCCACCACCATATAATGCAGTGCCCCCTCCACCACCATATAATGCAGTGCTCTCACCACCACCATATAATGCAGTTCGCCCTCCACCACCATATAATGCAGTGCTCTCTCCACCACCATATAATGCAGTGCCCCCTCCACCACCATTTAATGTAGTGCTCTCTCCACCACCTGATAATGCAGTGCCCCCTCCACCACAATATAATGCAGAGCCCTCTCCACCACCGTATAATGCAGTGACCCCTCCACCGCCATATACTGCAGTGCCCTCTCCGCCACCATATAATGCAGTGCCCTCTCCACCAACGTATAATGCAGTGCCTTCTCCACCTCCATATTATGCAGTGCCCCCTCCACCACCATATAATGCAGTGCCCCCTCCACCACCATATAATGCAGTTCGCCCTCCACCACCATATAATGCAGTGCTCTCTCCACCACCATATAATGCAGTGCCCCCTCCACCACCATTTAATGTAGTGCTCTCTCCACCACCTTATAATGCAGTGCCCCCTCCACCACAATATAATGCAGAGCCCGCTCCACCACCATATGATGCAGTGCCCCCTCCACCACTGTATAATGCAGTGACCCCTCCACCGCCATATACTGCAGTGCCCTCTACACCACCATATAATGCAGTGCCCACTCCACCACCATATAATGCCGTGCCCCCTCCACCACCATATAATGCAGTGCCCTCTCCACCACCATATAATTCAGTGCCCTGTACACCACCATATAATGCAGTGCCCTCTCCACCACCACATATATCAGTGCCCTCTACACCACCATATAATGCAGTGCCCTCTCCACCACAATATAATTCAGTGCCCTCTCCACCACCATATAATGCAGTGCCCTCTCCCCCACCATATAATGCAGTGCCCTCTACACCAACGCATAATGTAGTGCCTTCTCCACCTCCATATTATGCAGTGCCCCCTCCACCACCATATAATGCAGTGCTCTCTACACCACCATATAATGCAGTGCCCCCTCCACCACCATTTAAAGTAGTGCTCTCTCCACCACCTTATAATGCAGTGCCCCCTCCACCACCATATAATGCAGTGCCCTCTCCACCTCCATATAATGCAGTGCCCGCTCCACCACCATATAATGCAGTGCCTCCTCCACCGCCATATAATGCAGTGCCCCCTCCACCAACATATAATGCAGTGCCCTCTCCAGCTCCATATAATGCAGTGCCCCCTCCACCACCATATAATGCAGTGCCCCCTCCACCACCATATAATGCAGTGCCCTCTCCACCTCCATATAATACAGTGACACCTCCACCACCGTATAATGCAGTGCCCCCTCCACCGCCATATAATGCAGTGCCCTCTCCAACAACATATAATGCAATGCCCCCTCCACCTCCATATAATGCAGTGCCCTCTCCACCACCATATAAAGCAATGGCACCTCCACCTCCATATAATGCAGTGCCCTCTACAACTCCATATAATGCAGTGCCCTCTCCACCACCATATAATGCAGTGCCCCCTCCACCTCCATATCATACAGTGCCCCCTCCACCTCCATATAATGCAGTGCCTCCTCCACCTCCATATAATGCAGTGCCCTCTACAACTCCATATAATGCAGTGCCCTCTCCACCACCATATAATGCAGTGCCCCCTCCACCTCCATATAATACAGTGCCCCCTCCACCTCCATATAATGCAGTGCCCTCTCCACCACCATATATTGCAGTACCCTCTCCACCACAATATAATGCAGTGCCCCCTCCACCACAATATAATGCAGTGCCCTCTCCACCACCGTATAATGCAGTGCCCCCTCCACCGCCATATAATGCAGTGCCATCTCCACCACCATATAATGCAGTGACCTCTCCACCACCGTATAATGCAGTGCCCCCTCCACCGCCATATAATGCAGTGCCCCCTCCACCACCATATAATGCAGTGCACCCTCCACCACTGTATAATGCAGTGCCCGCTCCACCACGATATAATGCCGTGCCCTCTCCACCACCATATAATGCAGTGCCCCCTCCACCAAAATATAATGCAGTGCCCCCTCCACCGCCATATAATGCAGTGCACCCTCCACCACCATATAATGCAGTGCACCCTCCACAACTGTATAATGCAGTGCCCGCTCCACCACGATATAATGCAGTGCCCTCTCCACCACCATATAATGCAGTGCCCTCTCCGCCACCATATAATGCAGTGCCCTCTCCACCACCATATAATTCAGTGCCCTCTCCACCACCATATAATGCAGTGCCCTCTCCACCACCATATCATGCAGTGCCCTCTCCACCACCATATAATGCAGTGCCCTCTCCGCCACCATATAATGCAGTGCCCTCTCCACCACCATATAATGCAGTGCCCTCTCCACAACCGTATCATGCAGTGCCCTGTCCACCACAATATAATGCAGTGCCCCCTCCACCACCGTATAATGCAGTGCCCCCTCCACCTCCATATAATGCAGAGCCCTCTCGAACAACATATCATGCAGTGCCCCCTCCACCTCCATATAATGCAGTGCCTCCTCCACCTCCATACAATGCAGTGCCCTCTCCACCACCATATAATGCAGTGCACCCTCCACCACCATATAATGCAGTGCCTCCTTCACCTCCATACAATGCAGTGCCCTCTCCACCAACGTATAATGCAGTGCCTTCTCCACCTCCATATCATGCAGTGCCCCCTCCACCACCATATAATGCAGTGCCCCCTCCACCACCATATAATGCAGTGCCCCCTCCACCACCATATAATGCAGTGCCCTCTCCACCACCATATAATGCAGTGCCCTCTCCACCACCATATAATGCAGTTCCCCCTCCACCACCATATAATGCAGTGTCCTCTCCACCACCATATAATGCAGTGCCTTCTCCACCTCCATATCATGCAGTGCCACCTCCACCACCATATAATGCAGTGCCCCCTCCACCACCATATAATGCAGTGCCCCCTCCACCTCCATATAATGCAGTGCCCTCTCCACCTCCACATAATGCAGTGCTCTCTCCACCACCATATAATGCAGTGCCCCCTCCACCACCATTTAATGTAGTGCTCTCTCCACCACCATATAATTCAGTGCCCTCTACACCACCATATAAAGCAGTGCCCTCTCCACCTCCATATAATGCAGTGCCCGCTCCACCACCATATAATGCAGTGCCTCCTCCACCGCCATATAATGCAGTGCCCCCTCAACCACCATATAATGCAGTGCCCCCTCCACCACCATATGCTGCAGTGCCCTCTCCACCTCCATATAATGCAGTGCCCGCTCCACCACCATGTAATGCCGTGCCTCCTCCACCGCCATGTACTGCAGTGCCCGCTCCACCACCAGAAAATGCAGTGCCCTCTCCACCACCATATAATGCAGTGCCCTCTCCACCACCATATAATGCAGTGCCCCCTCCACCTCCATATAATGCAGTGCCTCCTCCACCTCCATATAATGCAGTGCCCTCTCCACCACCATATAATGCAGTGCCCTCTCCACCACCGTATAATGCAGTGCCCCTTCCATCACCATATAATGCAGTGCCTTCTCCACCTCCATATTATGCAGTGCCCCCTCCACCAGCATATAAAGCAGTGCCCCCTCCACCACCATATAATGCAGTGCCCCCTCCACCACCATATAATGCAGTGCCTCCTCCACCGCCATATAATGCAGTGCCCCCGCCACCACCATATAATGCAGTGCCCTCTCCACCACCATATAATGCAGTGCCCCCTCCACCACCATATAATGCAGTGCCTCCTTCACCTCCATATAATGCAGTGCCCCCTCCACCACCATATAATGCAGTGCCTCCTTCACCTCCATATAATGCAGTGCCCCCTCCACCAACGTATAATGCAGTGCCCTCTCCACCAACGTATAATGCAGTGCCTTCTCCACCTCCTAATTATGCAGTGCCCCCTCCACCAACGTATAATGCAGTGCCCCCTCCACCACCATATAATGCAGTGCCCCCTGCACCACCATATAATGCAGTGCTCTCTCCACCACCATATAATGCAGTGCCCCCTCCACCACCATATAATGCAGTGCTCTCTCCACCACCATATAATGCAGTGCCCCCTCCACCACCATATAATGCAGTGCCCTCTCCACCTCCATATGATGCAGTGCCCGCTCCACCACCATATAATGCAGTGCATCCTCCACCGCCATATAATGCAGTGCCCCCTCCACCACCATATATTGCAGTGCCCTCTCCACCACCATATAATGCAGTGCCTCCTCCACCACCATAGAATGCAGTGCCCTCTCCACCTCCATATAATGCAGTGCCCTCTCCACCTCCATATAATGCTGTGCCCGCTCCACCACCATATAATGCAGTGCCCCCTCCACCACCATATAATGCAGTGCCCCCTCCACCACCTTATAATGCAGTGACCCCTCCACCACATTATAATGCAGTGCCCTCTTCACCTCCATATGATGCAGTGCCCGCTCCACCACCATATAATGCAGTGCATCCTCCACCGCCATATAATGCAGTGCCCCCTCCACCACCATATAATGCAGTGCCCTCTCCACCACCATATAATGCAGTGCCCTCTCCACCTCCATATAATGCTGTGCCCGCTCCACCACCATATAATGCAGTGCCCCCTCCACCACCATATAATGCAGTGCCCCCTCCACCAAAATATAATGCCGTGCCCCTCCACCACCATATAATGCAGTGCCCTCTCCACCACCATATAATTCAGTGCCCTCTACACCACCATATAATGCAGTGCCCTCTCCACCACCATATAATGCAGTGCCCTCTCCACCACCGTATAATGCAGTGCCCCCTCCACCAAAATATAATGCCGTGCCCCCTCCACCACCATATAATGCAGTGCCCTCTCCACCACCACATATATCAGTGCCCTCTACACCACCATATAATGCAGTGCCCTCTCCACCACCATATAATTCAGTGCCCTCTCCACTACCATATAATGCAGTGCCCTCTCCGCCACCATATAATGCAGTGCCCTCTCCACCAACGTATAATGCAGTGCCTTCTCCACCTCCATATTATGCGGTGCCCCCTCCACCACCATATAATGCAGTGCCCCCTCCACCACCATATAATGCAGTGCCCCCTCCACCACCATATAATGCAGTGCTCTCACCACCACCATATAATGCAGTTCCCCCTCCACCACCATATAATGCAGTGCTCTCTCCACCACCATATAATGCAGTGCCCCCTCCACCACCATTTAATGTCGTGCTCTCTCCACCACCTTATAATGCAGTGCCCCCTCCACCACAATATAATGAAGAGCCCTCTCCACCACCGTATAATGCAGTGCCCCCTCCACCGCCATATAATGCAGTGCCCTCTCCACCACCATATAATGCAGTGCCCCCTCCACCACCATATAATGCATTGCCCCCTCCACCACCATATGCTGCAGTGCCCCCTCCACCACTGTATAATGCAGTGACCCCTCCACCGCCATATACTGCATTGCCCCCTCCACCACCATTTAATGCAGTGCCCCCTCCACCACTGTATAATGCAGTGCCCTCTCCACCACCATATAATGCAGTGCCCACTCCACCACCATATAATGCCGTGCCCCCTCCACCACCATATAATGCAGTGCCCTCTCCACCACCATATAATTCAGTGCCCTCTACACCACCATATAATGCAGTGCCCTCTCCACCACCGTATAATGCAGTGCCCTCTCCACCACCACATATATCAGTGCCCTCTACACCACCATATAATGCAGTGCCCTCTCCACCACAATATAATTCAGTGCCCTCTCCACAACCATATAATGCAGTGCCCTCTCCCCCACCATATAATGCAGTGCCCTCTCCACCACCGTATAATGCAGTGCCCTCTCCACCACCACATATATCAGTGCCCTCTACACCACCATATAATGCAGTGCCCTCTCCACCACAATATAATTCAGTGCCTTCTCCACCTCCATATTATGCAGTGCCCCCTCCACCACCATATAATGCAGTGCCCCCTCCACCACCATATAATGCAGTGCCCCCTCCACCACCATATAATGCAGTGCCCCCTCCACCACCATATAATGCAGTGCTCTCTACACCACCATATAATGCAGTGCCCCTTCCACCACCATTTAATGTAGTGCTCTCTCCACCACCTTATAATGCAGTGCCCTCTCCACCACCGTATAATGCAGTGCCCTCTCCACCACCACATATATCAGTGCCCTCTACACCACCATATAATGCAGTGCCCTCTCCACCACAATATAATTCAGTGCCTTCTCCACCTCCATATTATGCAGTGCCCCCTCCACCACCATATAATGCAGTGCCCCCTCCACCACCATATAATGCAGTGCCCCCTCCACCAACATATAATGCAGTGCTCTCACCACCACCATATAATGCAGTTCACCCTCCACCACCATTTAATGTAGTGCTCTCTCCACCACCTTATAATGCAGTGCCCCCTCCACCACCTTATAATGCAGTGCCCCCTCCACCTCCATATAATGCAGTGCCCGCTCCACCACCATATAATGCAGTGCCTCCTCCACCGCCATATAATGCAGTGCCCTCTCCACCACCATATAATGCAGTGCCCTCTCGACCACCGTATAATGCAGTGCCCCCTCCACCGCCATATAATGCAGTGCCCTCTCCACCACTGTATAATGCAGTGACACCTCCACCACCATATAATGCAGTGCCCCGTCCACCACCTTATAATGCAGTGCCCCCTCCACCTCCATATAATGCAGTGCCCGCTCCACCACCATATAATGCAGTGCCTCCTCCACCGCCATATAATGCAGTGCCCTCTCCACCACCATATAATGCAGTGCCCTCTCGACCACCGTATAATGCATTGCCCCCTCCACCACCATATGATGCAGTGCCCCCTCCACCACTGTATAATGCAGTGACACCTCCACCGCCATATGCTGCAGTGCCCTCTCCACCACCATATAATGCAATGCCCCCTCCACCACCATATAATGCAGTGCCCCTCCACCTCCATATAATGCAGTGCCCTCTCCACCTCCAAAGAGTGCAGTGCCCTCTCCACCACCATGTAATGCAGTGCCCCCTCCACCAAAATATAATGCCGTGCCCCCTCCACCACCATGTAATGCAGTGCCCTCTCCACCACCATATAATTCAGTGCCCTCTACACCACCATATAATGCAGTGCCCTCTCCACCACCGTATAATGCAGTGCCCTCTCCACCTCCGTATAATGCAGTGCCCCCTCCACCAAAATATAATGCCGTGCCCCCTCCACCACCATATATTGCAGTGCCCTCTCCACCACCACATATATCAGTGCCCTCTACACCACCATATAATGCAGTGCCCTCTCCACCACCATATAATGCAGTGCCCTCTCCGCCACCATATAATGCAGTGCCCTCTCCACCACCATATAATGCAGTGCCTTCTCCACCTCCATATTATGCAGTGCCCCCTCCACCACCATATAATGCAGTGCCCCCTCCACCACCATATAATGCAGTGCCCCCTCCACCACCATATAATGCAGTGCCCCCTCCACCACCATATAATGCAGTGCTCTCACCACCACCATATAATGCAGTTCGCCCTCCACCACCATATAATGCAGAGCCCTCTCCACCACCGTATAATGCAGTGACCCCTCCACCGCCATATACTGCAGTGCCCTCTCCGCCACCATATAATGCAGTGCCCTCTCCACCAACGTATAATGCAGTGCCTTCTCCACCTCCATATTATGCAGTGCCCCCTCCACCACCAAATAATGCAGTGCCCCCTCCACCACCATATAATGCAGTTCGCCCTCCACCACCATATAATGCAGTGCTCTCTCCACCACCATATAATGCAGTGCCCCCTCCACCACCATTTAATGTAGTGCTCTCTCCACCACCTTATAATGCAGTGCCCCCTCCACCACAATATAATGCAGAGCCCGCTCCACCACCATATGATGCAGTGCCCCCTCCACCACTGTATAATGCAGTGACCCCTCCACCGCCATATACTGCAGTGCCCTCTACACCACCATATAATGCAGTGCCCACTCCACCACCATATAATGCCGTGCCCCCTCCACCACCATAAAATGCAGTGCCCTCTCCACCACCATATAATTCAGTGCCCTGTGCACCACCATATAATGCAGTGCCCTCTCCACCACCGTATAATGCAGTGCCCTCTCCACCACCACATATATCAGTGCCCTCTACACCACCATATAATGCAGTGCCCTCTCCACCACAATATAATTCAGTGCCCTCTCCACCACCATATAATGCAGTGCCCTCTCCCCCACCATATAATGCAGTGCCTTCTCCACCTCCATATTATGCAGTGCCCCCTCCACCACCATATAATGCAGTGCCCCCTCCACCACCATATAATGCAGTGCCCCCTCCACCACCATAAAATGCAGTGCTCTCACCACCACCATATCATGCAGTTCCCCCTCCACCACCATATAATGCAGTGCTCTCTACACCACCATATAATGCAGTGCCCCCTCCACCACCATTTAAAGTAGTGCTCTCTCCACCACCTTATAATGCAGTGCCCCCTCCACCACCATATAATGCAGTGCCCTCTCCACATCCATATAATGCAGTGCCCGCTCCACCACCATATAATGCAGTGCCTCCTCCACCGCCATATAATGCAGTGCCCCCTCCACCAACATATAATGCAGTGCCCTCTCCAGCTCCATATAATGCAGTGCCCCCTCCACCACCATATAATGCAGTGCCCCCTCCACCACCATATAATGCAGTGCCCTCTCCACCTCCATATAATACAGTGACACCTCCACCACCGTATAATGCAGTGCCCCCTCCACCGCCATATAATGCAGTGCCCTCTCCAACAACATATAATGCAATGCCCCCTCCACCTCCATATAATGCAGTGCCCTCTCCACCACCATATAAAGCAATGGCACCTCCACCTCCATATAATGCAGTGCCCTCTACAACTCCATATAATGCAGTGCCCTCTCCACCACCATATAATGCAGTGCCCCCTCCACCTCCATATAATACAGTGCCCCCTCCACCTCCATATAATGCAGTGCCTCCTCCACCTCCATATAATGCAGTGCCCTCTACAACTCCATATAATGCAGTGCCCTCTCCACCACCATATAATGCAGTGCCCCCTCCACCTCCATATAATACAGTGCCCCCTCCACCTCCATATAATGCAGTGCCCTCTCCACCACCATATATTGCAGTACCCTCTCCACCACAATATAATGCAGTGCCCCCTCCACCACAATATAATGCAGTGCCCTCTCCACCACCGTATAATGCAGTGCCCCCTCCACCGCCATATAATGCAGTGCCATCTCCACCACCATATAATGCAGTGACCTCTCCACCACCGTATAATGCAGTGCCCCCTCCACCGCCATATAATGCAGTGCCCCCTCCACCACCATATAATGCAGTGCACCCTCCACCACTGTATAATGCAGTGCCCGCTCCACCACGATATAATGCAGTGCCCTCTCCACCACCATATAATGCAGTGCCCCCTCCACCAAAATATAATGCAGTGCCCCCTCCACCGCCATATAATGCAGTGCACCCTCCACCACCATATAATGCAGTGCACCCTCCACAACTGTATAATGCAGTGCCCGCTCCACCACGATATAATGCAGTGCCCTCTCCACCACCATATAATGCAGTGCCCTCTCCGCCACCATATAATGCAGTGCCCTCTCCACCACCATATAATTCAGTGCCCTCTCCACCACCATATAATGCAGTGCCCTCTCCACCACCATATCATGCAGTGCCCTCTCCACCACCATATAATGCAGTGCCCTCTCCGCCACCATATAATGCAGTGCCCTCTCCACCACCATATAATGCAGTGCCCTCTCCACAACCGTATCATGCAGTGCCCTCTCCACCACAATATAATGCAGTGCCCCCTCCACCACCGTATAATGCAGTGCCCACTCCACCTCCATATAATGCAGAGCCCTCTCGAACAACATATCATGCAGTGCCCCCTCCACCTCCATATAATGCAGTGCCTCCTCCACCTCCATACAATGCAGTGCCCTCTCCACCACCATATAATGCAGTGCACCCTCCACCACCATATAATGCAGTGCCTCCTTCACCTCCATACAATGCAGTGCCCTCTCCACCAACGTATAATGCAGTGCCTTCTCCACCTCCATATCATGCAGTGCCCCCTCCACCACCATATAATGCAGTGGCCTCTCCACCACCATATAATGCAGTGCCTTCTCCACCTCCATATCATGCAGTGCCACCTCCACCACCATATAATGCAGTGCCCCCTCCACCACCATATAATGCAGTGCCCCCTCCACCACCATATAATGCAGTGCTCTCTCCGCCACCATATAATGCAGTTCCCCCTCCACCTCCATATAATGCAGTGCCCTCTCCACCTCCATATAATGCAGTGCTCTCTCCACCACCATATAATGCAGTGCCCCCTCCACCACCATTTAATGTAGTGCTCTCTCCACCACCATATAATTCAGTGCCCTCTACACCACCATATAATGCAGTGCCCTCTCCACCTCCATATAATGCAGTGCTCTCTCCACCACCATATAATGCAGTGCCCCCTCCACCACCATTTAATGTAGTGCTCTCTCCACCACCATATAATTCAGTGCCCTCTACACCTCCATATAATGCAGTGCCCGCTCCACCACCATATAATGCAGTGCCTCCTCCATCGCCATGTACTGCAGTGCCCGCTCCACCACCATATAATGCAGTGCCCTCTCCACCACCATATAATGCAGTGCCCTCTCCACCACCATATAATGCAGTGCCCCCTCCACCTCCATATAATGCAGTGCCTCCTCCACCTCCATATAATGCAGTGCCCTCTCCACCACCATATAATGCAGTGCCCTCTCCACCACCGTATAATGCA
The DNA here is from genome assembly GCF_035084215.1 of Heptranchias perlo. Classification (NCBI taxonomy): domain Eukaryota; kingdom Metazoa; phylum Chordata; class Chondrichthyes; order Hexanchiformes; family Hexanchidae; genus Heptranchias; species Heptranchias perlo. The sequence continues at coordinate 615,371 of NW_027138936.1, read as the reverse complement.
GTGCCCCTTCCATCACCATATAATGCAGTGCCTTCTCCACCTCCATATTATGCAGTGCCCCCTCCACCAGCATATAAAGCAGTGCCCCCTCCACCACCATATAATGCAGTGCCCCCTCCACCACCATATAATGCAGTGCCCCCTCCACCACCATATAATGCAGTGCCTCCTCCACTGCCATATAATGCAGTGCCCCCTCCACCACCATATAAAGCAGTGCACCCTCCACCACCATATAATGCAGTGCCCCCTCCACCACCATATAATGCAGTGCCCCCTCCACCACCATATAATGCAGTGCCTCCTCCACTGCCATATAATGCAGTGCCCTCTCCACCACCATATAATGCAGTGCCCCCTCCACCACCATATAATGCAGTGCCCCCTCCACCACCATATAATGCAGTGCCTCCTCCACTGCCATATAATGCAGTGCCCCCGCCACCACCATATAATGCAGTGCCCTCTCCACCACCATATAATGCAGTGCCCCCTCCACCACCATATAATGCAGTGCCTCCTTCACCTCCATATAATGCAGTGCCCCCTCCACCACCATATAATGCAGTGCCTCCTTCACCTCCATATAATGCAGTGCCCTCTCCACCAACGTATAATGCAGTGCCTTCTCCACCTCCTAATTATGCAGTGCCCCCTCCACCAACGTATAATGCAGTGCCCCCTCCACCACCATATAATGCAGTGCCCCCTGCACCACCATATAATGCAGTGCTCTCTCCACCACCATATAATGCAGTGCCCCCTCCACCACCATATAATGCAGTGCTCTCTCCACCACCATATAATGCAGTGCCCCCTCCACCACCATATAATGCAGTGCCCTCTCCACCTCCATATGATGCAGTGCCCGCTCCACCACCATATAATGCAGTGCATCCTCCACCGCCATATAATGCAGTGCCCCCTCCACCACCATATATTGCAGTGCCCTCTCCACCACCATATAATGCAGTGCCTCCTCCACCACCATAGAATGCAGTGCCCTCTCCACCTCCATATAATGCTGTGCCCGCTCCACCACCATATAATGCAGTGCCTCCTCCACCGCCATATAATGCAGTGCCCCCTCCACCACCTTATAATGCAGTGCCCTCTCCACCTCCATATAATGCTGTGCCCGCTCCACCACCATATAATGCAGTGCCCCCTCCAACACCATATAATGCAGTGCCCCCTCCACCACCTTATAATGCAGTGACCCCTCCACCACATTATAATGCAGTGCCCTCTTCACCTCCATATGATGCAGTGCCCGCTCCACCACCATATAATGCAGTGCATCCTCCACCGCCATATAATGCAGTGCCCCCTCCACCACCATATAATGCAGTGCCCTCTCCACCACCATATAATGCAGTGCCCGCTCCACCACCATATAATGCAGTGCCTCCTCCACCGCCATATAATGCAGTTCCCGCTCCACCACCATATAATGCAGTGCCCTCTCCACCACCATATAATGCAGTGCCTCTTCCACCGCCATATAATGCAGTGCCCGCTCCACCACCATATAATGCAGTGCCCCCTCCACCACCATATAATGCAGTGCCTCCTTCACCTCCATATAATGCAGTGCCCCCTCCACCACCATATAATGCAGTACCTCCTTCACCTCCATATAATGCAGTGCCCTCTCCACCAACGTATAATGCAGTTCCTTCTCCACCTCCTAATTATGCAGTGCCCCCTCCACCAACGGATAATGCAGTGCCCCCTCCACCACCATATAATGCAGTGCCCCCTGCACCACCATATAATGCAGTGCTCTCTCCACCACCATATAATGCAGTTCACCCTCCACCACCATATAATGCAGTGCCCTCTCCACCACCATATAATGCAGTGCCTCCTCCACCGCCATATAATGCAGTGCCCGCTCCACCACCATATGATGCAGTGCCCCCTCCACCACCATATATTGCAGTGCCTCCTTCACCTCCATATAATGCAGTGCCCCCTCCACCACCATATAATGCAGTGCCTCCTTCACCTCCATATAATGCAGTGCCCTCTCGACCAACGTATAATGCAGTGCCTTCTCCACCTCCTAATTAAGCAGTGCCCCCTCCACCAACGTATAATGCAGTGCCCCCTCCACCGCCATATAATGCAGTGCCCCCTCCACCACCATATAATGCAGTGCCCTCTCCACCACCATATAATGCAGTGCCCTCTCCACCTCCATATAATGCTGTGCCCGCTCCACCACCATATAATGCAGTGCCTCCTCCACCGCCATATAATGCAGTGCCCGCTCCACCACCATATAATGCAGTGCCCTCTCCACCACCATATAATGCAGTGCCTCCTCCACCGCCATATAATGCAGTGCCCGCTCCAACACCATATAATGCAGTGCCCCCTCCACCACCATATAATGCAGTGCCTCCTTCACCTCCATATAATGCAGTGCCCCCTCCACCACCATATAATGCAGTGCCTCCTTCACCTCCATATAATGCAGTGCCCTCTCCACCAACGTATAATGCAGTTCCTTCTCCACCTCCTAATTATGCAGTGCCCCCTCCACCAACGGATAATGCAGTGCCCCCTCCACCACCATATAATGCAGTGCCCCCTGCACCACCATATAATGCAGTGCTCTCTCCACCACCATATAATGCAGTTCACCCTCCACCACCATATAATGCAGTGCCCTCTCCACCACCATATAATGCACTGCCTCCTTCACCTTCACATAATGCAGTGCCCTCTCCACCAACGTTTAATGCAGTGCCTTCTCCACCTCCATATTATGCAGTGCCCCCTCCACCACCATATAATGCAGTGCCCCCTCCACCACCATATAATGCAGTGCTCTCTCCACCACCATATCATGCAGTGCCCCCTCCACCACCATTTAATGTAGCGCTCTCTCCACCACCTTATAATGCAGTGCCCCCTCCACCACCATATAATGCAGTGCCCTCTCCACCTCCATATGATGCAGTGCCCGCTCCACCACCATATAATGCAGTGCATCCTCCACCGCCATATAATGCAGTGCCCCCTCCACCACCATATAATGCAGTGCCCTCTCCACCACCATATAATGCAGTGCTCTCTCCACCACCATATAATGCAGTGCCCCCTCCACCACCATATAATGCAGTGCCCTCTCCACCACCATATAATGCAGTGCCAGCTCCACCACCATATAATGCAGTGCATCCTCCACCGCCATATAATGCAGTGCCCCCTCCACCACCATATAATGCAGTGCCCTCTCCACCACCATATAATGCAGTGCTCTCTCCACCACCTTATAATGCAGTGCCCCCTCCACCACATTATAATGCAGTGCCCTCTCCACCTCCATATGATGCAGTGCCCGCTCCACCACCATATAATGCAGTGCATCCTCCACCGTCTTATAATGCAGTGCCCCCTCCACCACCATATAATGCAGTGCCCTCTCCACCACCATATAATGCAGTGCCTCCTCCACCACCATATAATGCAGTGCCCTCTCCACCTCCATATAATGCTGTGCCCGCTCCACCGCCATATAATGCAGTGCATCCTCCACCGCCATATAATGCAGTGCCCGCTCCACCACCATATAATGCAGTGCCCTCTCCACCACCATATAATTCAGTGCCCTCTTCACCGCCATATAATGCAGTGCCCCCTCCACCACAATATAATGCTGTGCCCTCTCCACCACCATATAATGCAGTGCCCCCTCCACCACCGTATAATGCAGTGCCCTCTCCACCTCCATATAATACAGTGCCCCCTCCACCACCGTATAATGCAGTGCCCCCTCCACCGCCATATAATGCAGTGCCCTCTCCAACAACATATAATGCAATGCCCCCTCCACCTCCATATAATGCAGTGCCCTCTCCAACTCCATATAATGCAGTGCCCTCTCCACCACCATATAATGCAGTGCCCCCTCCACCTCCATATAATGCACTGCCCTCTCCACCTCCATGTCATGCAGTACCCTCTCCACCATCATATATTGAAGTGCCCTCTCCACCACCGTATAATGCAGTGCACCCTCCACCACTGTATAATGCAGTGCCCGCTCCACCACGATATAATGCAGTGCCCTCTCCACCACCATATAATGCAGTGCCCCCTCCACCACCATATAATGCAGTGCCCCCTCCACCACCATACAATGCAGTGCCCCCTCCACCACCATATAATGCAGTGCCCCCTCCACCACCATATAATTCAGTGGCCTCTCCACCTCCATATAATGCAGTGCCCTCTACACCACCATATAATGCAGTGCCCTCTCCACCACCAGAAAATGCAGTGCCCTCTCCACCACCGTATAATGCAGTGCCCCCTCAACCACCACATAATTCAGTGCCCTCTACACCACCATATAATGCAGTGCCCTCTCCGCCACCATATAATGCAGTGCCCACTCCAACACCATATAATTCAGTGCCCTCTCCACCACCATATAATTCAGTGCCCTCTCCACCACCATATAATGCAGTGCCCTCTCTGCCACCATATAATGCAGTGCCCTCTCCACCACCATATAATGCAGTGCCCACTCCAACACCATATAATTCAGTGCCCTCTCCACCACCATATAATTCAGTGCCCTCTCCACCACCATATAATGCAGTGCCCTCTCTGCCACCATATAATGCACTGCCCTCTCCACCTCCATGTCATGCAGTACCCTCTCCACCATCATATATTGAAGTGCCCTCTCCACCACCGTATAATGCAGTGCCCCCTCCACCACCATATAATGCAGTGCCTTCTCCACCTCCATATAATGCAGTGCCCCCTCCACCACCATATAATGCAGTGCCCCCTCCACCACCATATAATGCAGTGCCCCCTCCACCACCATATAATTCAGTGGCCTCTCCACCTCCATATAATGCAGTGCTCTCTCCACCACCATAGAATGCAGTTCCCCCTCCACCACCATTTAATGTAGTGCTCTCTCCACCACCACATAATGCAGTGCCCCCTCCACCACCATATAATGCAGTGCCCTCTCCAACAACATATAATGCAATGCCCCCTCCACCTCCATATAATGCAGTGCCCTCTCCACCACCATATAAAGCAGTGCCACCTCCACCTCCATATAATGCAGTGCCCTCTCCAACTCCATATAATGCAGTGCCCCCTCCACCACCATATAATGCAGTGCCCCCTCCACCTCCATATAATGCAGTGCCCCCTCCACCTCCATATAATGCAGTGCCCTCTCCACCTCCATGTCATGCAGTACTCTCTCCACCATCATATATTGAAGTGCCCTCTCCACCACCATATAATGCAGTGCCCCCTCCACCACAATATAATGCAGTGCCCTCTCCACCACCGTATAATGCAGTGCCCCCTCCACCGCCATATAATGCAGTGCCCTCTCCACCACCATATAATGCAGTGCCCTCTCCACCACCGTATAATGCAGTGCCCCCTCCACCGCCATATAATGCAGTGCCCCCTCCACCACCAGAAATGCAGTGCACCCTCCACCACTGTATAATGCAGTGCCCGCTCCACCACGATATAATGCAGTGCCCTCTCCACCACCATACAATGCAGTGCCCCCTCCACCACCATATAATGCAGTGCCCCCTCCACCACCATACAACGCAGTGCCCCCTCCACCACAATATAATGCAGTGCACCCTCCACCACCCTATAATGCAGTGCCCTCTCCACCACCATATAATTCAGTGCCCTCTACACCACCATATAATGCAGTGCCCTCTCCACCACCATATAATGCAGTGCCCTCTCCACCACCGTATAATGCAGTGCCCACTCCAACACCATATAATTCAGTGCCCTCTCCACCACCATATAATGCAGTGCCCTCTCCACCACCATATAATTCAGTGCCCTCTCCACCACCATATAATGCAGTGCCCTCTCCGCCACCGTATAATGCAGTGCCCTCTCCACCACCATATAATTCAGTGCCCTCTCCACCACCATATAATGCAGTGCCCTCTCCACCACCACATAATTCAGTGCCCTCTACACCACCATATAATGCAGTGCCCTCTCCGCCACCATATAATGCAGTGCCCACTACAACACCATATAATTCAGTGCCCTCTCCACCACCATATAATGCAGGTCCCTCTCCACCACCATATAATTCAGTGCCCTCTCCACCACCATATAATGCAGTGCCCTCTCCGCCACCATATAATGCAGTGCCCTCTCCACCACCATATAATTCAGTGCCCTCTCCACCACCATATAATGCAGTGCCCTCTCCACCACCGTATAATGCAGTGCCCTCTCCACCACAATATAATGCAGTGCCCCCTCCACCACAGTATAATGCAGTGCCCTCTCCACCTCCATATTATGCAGAGCCCCCTCGAACACCATATAATGCAGTGCCCCCTCCAACTCCATATAATGCAGTGCCTCCTCCACCTCCATACAATGCAGTGCCTCCTCCACCTCCATAGAATGCAATGCCCTCTCCACCACCATATAATGCAGTGCCCCCTCCTCCACCATATAATGCAGTGCCTCCTTCACCTCCATACAATGCAGTGCCCTCTCCACCAACTTATAATGCAGTGCCTTCTCCACCTCCATATAATGCAGTGCCCCTCCACCACCATATAATGCAGTGCCCCCTCCACCACCATATAATGCAGTGCTCTCTCCACCACCATAGAATGCAGTTCCCCCTCCACCACCATATAATGCAGTGCCCTCTCCACCACCATATAATGCAGTGCCCCCTCCACCACCATTTAATGTAGTGCTCTCTCCACCACCATATAATGCAGTGCCCTCTCCACCACCATATAATGCAGTGCTCTCTCCACCACCATATAATGCAGTGCCCCCTCCACCACCATTTAATGTAGTGCTCTCTCCACCACCATATAATGCAGTGCCCCCTCCACCACCATATAATGCAGTGCCCTCTCCACCTCCATATAATGCAGTGCCCGCTCCACCGCCATATAATGCAGTGCCTCCTCCACCACCATATAATACAGTGCCCTCTCCACCTCCATATAATGCAGTGCCCGCTCCACCAAAATATAATGCAGTGCCCCCTGCACCACAATAAAATGCAGTGCCCGCTCCACCGCCATATAATGCAGTGCCCCCTACAGCACCATATAATGCAGTGCCCTCTCCACCACCATATAATGCAGTGCCCTCTCCACCACCATATAATGCAGTGCCCCCTGCACCACAATAAAATGCAGTGCCCGCTCCACCGCCATATAATGCAGTGCCCCCTACAGCACCATATAATGCAGTGCCCCCTCCACCACCATATAATTCAGTGCCCTCTCCACCACCATATAATGCAGTGCCCTCTCCACCACCATATAATGCAGTGCCCTCTCCACCACCATATAATGCAGTGCCCTCTCCACGACCATATATTTCAGTGCCCCCTCCACCTCCATATAAAGCAGTGCCCCCTCCACCACCATATAATTCAGCGCCCTCTCCACCACCACATAATGCAGTGCCCCCTCCACCACCATATATTACAGTGCCCCCTCCACATCCATATAATGCAGTGCCCTCTCCACCACCATAGAATGCAGTGCCTTCTCCACCACCATATAATGCAGTGCCCCCTCCACCACCATAAAATGCAGTGCCCCCTTCACCACCATATAATGCAGTGCCCCCTCCAACTCCATATAATGCAGTGCCCTCTCCACCTCCATATAATGCAGTGCCCCCTCCACCACCATATAATGCAGTGCCCCCTCCACCACCATATAATGCAGTGCCCTCTCCACCAGTATATAATGCAGTGCCCCCTCCACCACCATACAATGCAGTGCCCCCTCCACCTCCATATAATGCAGTGCCCTCTCCACCTCCATATAATGCAGTGCCCTCTCCACCTCCATATCATTCAGTGCCCTCTCCACCACCATATAATGCAGTGCCCCTCCACCACAATATAATGCAGTGCCCTCTCCACCACCATAAAATGCAGTGCCCCCTCCACATCCATATAATGCAGTGCCCTCTCCAAGACCATATAATGCAGTGCCCTCTCCACCACCATATAATGCAGCGCCCCCTCCACCACCATATAATGCAGTGCCCTCTCCACCACCATAAAATGCAGTGCCCCATCCACATCCATATAATGCAGTGCCTTCTCCACCTCCATATAATGCAGTGCCCCTCCACCACCATATAATGCAGTGCCCCCTCCACCACCATATAATGCAGTGCTCTCTCCACCACCATAGAATGCAGTTCCCCCTCCACCACCATATAATGCAGTGCCCTCTCCACCACCATATAATGCAGTGCTCTCTCCACCACCATATAATGCAGTGCCCCCTCCACCACCATTTAATGTAGTGCTCTCTCCACCACCATATAATGCAGTGCCCCCTCCACCACCATAAAATGCAGTGCCCTCTCCAACACCATATAATGCAGTACCCCCTCCACATCCATATAATGCAGGGCCCCCTCCACCACCATAAAATGCAGTGCCCCCACCACCATATAATGCAGTGCCCCTCCACCTCCAAAAAATGCAGTGCCCTCTCCACCACCATATAATGCAGTGCCCTCTCCACCACCATAAAATGCAGTGCCCCCTCCACCACCATATAATGCAGTGCCCTCTCTACCACCATAAAATGCAGTACCCCCACCACCATATAATGCAGTGTCCCCTCCACCTCCACATAATGCAGTGCCCTCTCCACCACCATATAATGCAGTGCCCTCTCCACCACCATATAATGCAGTGCCCCCTCCACCACCATAAAATGCAGTGCCCCCACCACCATATAATGCAGTGCCCCCTCCACCACCATATAATGCAGTGCCCCCTCCACCAAAATATAATGCAGTGCCACCGACACCACCATATAATGCAGTGCCCCCTCCACCACCATATAATTCAGTGCCCTCTCCACCACCATATAATTCAGTGCCCTCTCCACCACCATATAATGCAGTGCACTCTCCACCACCATATAATGCAGTGTCCTCTCCACCACCATATAATGCAGTGCCCTCTCCACGACCATATATTTCAGTGCCCTCTCCACCACCACATAATACAGTGCCCCTTCCACCACCATATAATGCAGTGCCCCCTCCACCACCACATAATGCAGTGCCCTCTCCACCTCCATATAATGCAGTGCCCTCTCCACCTCCATATAATGCAGTGCCCCCTCCACCACCATATAATTCAGCGCCCTCTCCACCACCACATAATGCAGTGCCCCCTCCACCACCATATAATGCAGTGCCCTCTCCACCACCATATAATGCGGTGCCCCCTCCACCAAAATATAATGCAGTGCCCCTCCACCATCATATAATGCAGTGCCCTCTCCACCACCATATAATGCAGTGCCCTCTCCACCACCATATAATGCAGTGCCCCCTCCACCACTGTATAATGCAGTGCCCTCTCCACCACCATATAATGCAGTGCCCCCTCCACCACCATATATTACAGTGCCCCCTCCACATCCATATAATGCAGTGCCCTCTCCACCTCCATATAATGCAGTGCCCACTCCACATCCATATAATGCAGTGCCCCCTCCACATCCATATAATGCAGTGCCCCCTCCACCACCACATAATGCAGTGCCCCCTCCACCACCATATAATGCAGTGCCCTCTCCACCACCATATAATGCGGTGCCCCCTCCACCAAAATATAATGCAGTGCCCTCCACCACCATATAATGCAGTGCCCTCTCCACCACCATGTAATGCAGTGCCCCCTCCACCACCATATATTACAGTGCCCCCTCCACATCCATAAAATGCAGTGCCCTCTCCACCACCGTATAATGCAGTGCCCCCTCCACATCCATATAATGCAGTGCCCTCTCCACCACCATATAATGCAGTGCCCACTCCACCACCATAAAATGCAGTGCCCCCTTCACCACCATATAATGCAGTGCCCCTTCCACCTCCATATAATGCAGTGCCACCTCCACCACCATAAAATGCATTGCCCCCTCCACATCCATATAATGCAGTGCCCTCTCCATCACCATATAATGCAGTGCCCTCTCCAACACCATATAATGCAGTGCCCTCTCCATCACCATATAATGCAGTGCCCTCTCCATCACCATATAATGCAGTGCCCTCTCCACCTCCATGTAATGTAGTGCCCTCTCCAACACCATATAATGCAGTGCCCTCTCCAACACCATATAATGCAGTGCCCTCTCCAACACCATATAATGCAGTGCCCTCTCCATCACCATATAATGCAGTGCCCTCTCCACCTCCATGTAATGTAGTGCCCTCTCCAACACCATATAATGCAGTGTCCTCTCCAACACCATATAATGCAGTGCCCCCTTCACCACCATATAATGCAGTGCCCTCTCCACCACAATAAAATGCAGTGCCCCCACCACCATATAATGAAGTGTCCCCTCCACCTCCACATAATGCAGTGCCCTCTCCACCACCATATAATGCAGTGCCCTCTCCACCACCATATAATGCAGTGCCCCCTCCACCACCATAAAATGCAGTGCCCCCACCACCATATAATGCAGTGCCCCCTCCACCACCATATAATGCAGTGCCCCCTCCACCACCATATAATGCAGTGCCCCCTCCACCAAAATATAATGCAGTGCCACCTACACCACCATATAATGCAGTGCCCCCTCCACCACCATATAATTCAGTGCCCTCTCCACCACCATATAATTCAGTGCCCTCTCCACCACCATATAATGCAGTGCCCTCTCCACGACCATATAATGCAGTGTCCTCTCCACCACCATATAATGCAGTGCCCTCTCCACGACCATATATTTCAGTGCCCTCTCCACCACCATATAATGCAGTGCCCTCTCCACCACCATATAATGCAGTGTCCTCTCCACCACCATATAATGCAGTGCCCTCTCCACGACCATATATTTCAGTGCCCTCTCCACCACCACATAATACAGTGCCCCCTCCACCACCATATAATGCAGTGCCCCGTCCACCACCACATAATGCAGTGCCCTCTACACCACCATATAATGCAGTGTCCTCTCCACCACCATATAATGCAGTGCCCTCTCCACGACCATATATTTCAGTGCCCTCTCCACCACCACATAATACAGTGCCCCCTCCACCACCATATAATGCAGTGCCCTCTCCACCACCACATAATACAGTGCCCCTTCCACCACCATATAATGCAGTGCCCCCTCCACCACCACATAATGCAGTGCCCCCTCCACCACCATATAATGCAGTGCTCTCTACACCACCACATAATACAGTGCCCCCTCCACCACCATATAATGCAGTGCCCCCTCCACCACCATATAATGCAGTGCCCTCTCCACCTCCATATAATGCAGTGCCCTCTCCACCTCCATATAATTCAGCGCCCTCTCCACCACCACATAATGCAGTGCCCCCTTCACCACCATATAATGCAGTGCCCCCTCCACCACCATATAATTCAGCGCCCTCTCCACCACCACATAATGCAGTGCCCCCTCCACCACCATATAATGCAATGCCCTCTCCACCACCATATAATGCGGTGCCCCCTCCACCAAAATATAATGCAGTGCCCCCTCCACCACCATATAATGCAGTGCCCTCTCCACCACCATATAATGCAGTGCCCTCTCCACCACCATTTAATGCAGTGCCCTCTCCACCACAATATAATGGAGTGCCCCCTCCACCACTGTATAATGCAGTGCCTTCTCCACCACCATATAATGCAGTGCCCCCTCCACCACCATATATTACAGTGCCCCCTCCACATCCATATAATGCAGTGCCCTCTCCACCAACATATAATGCAGTGCCTTCTCCACCACCATATAATGCAGTGCCCCCTCCACCACCATATATTACAGAGCCCCCTCCACATCCATAAAATGCAGTGCCCTCTCCACCACCGTATAATGCAGTGCCCCCTCCACATCCATATAATGCAGTGTCCTCTCCACCACCATATAATGCAGTGCCCCCTCCACCACCATAAAATGCAGTGCCCCCTTCACCACCATATAATGCAGTGCCCCTTCCACCTCCATATAATGCAGTGCCCTCTCCACCTCCATATCATGCAGTGCCCCCTCCACCACCATAAAATGCATTGCCCCCTCCACATCCATATAATGCAGTGCCCTCTCCATCACCATATAATGCAGTGCCCTCTCCAACACCATATAATGCAGTGCCCTCTCCATCACCATATAATGCAGTGCCCTCTCCATCACCATATAATGCAGTGCCCTCTCCACCTCCATGTAATGTAGTGCCCTCTCCAACACCATATAATGCAGTGCCCTCTCCAACAGCATATAATGCAGTGCCCTCTCCAACACCATATAATGCAGTGCCCTCTCCAACACCATATAATGCAGTGCCCTCTCCATCACCATATAATGCAGTGCCCTCTCCAACACCATATAATGCAGTGCCCTCTCCACCTCCATATGATGCAGTGCCCTCTCCAACACCATATAATTAGGTGCCCCCTCCACATCCATATTATGCATTGCCCTCTCCATCACCATATAATGCAGTGCCCTCTCCAACACCATATAATGCAGTGCACTCTCCATCACCATATAATGCAGTGCCCTCTCCACCTCCATGTAATGTAGTGCCCTCTCCAACAACATATAATGCAGTGCCCTCTCCAACACCATATAATGCAGTGCCCCCTCCACATCCATATAATGCAGTGCCCTCTCCACCTCCATATGATGCAGTGCCGTCTCCAACACCATATAATGCATTGCCCTCTCCAACACCATATAATGCAGTGCCCTCTCCACCTCCATATAATGCAGTGCCCCCTCCACCACCATATAATGCAGTGCCCCCTCCACCACCATATAATGCAGTGGCCTCTCCACCTCCATATAATGCAGTGCCCTCTCCACCACCATACAATGCAGTGCCCCCTCCACCACCATATAATGCAGTGCCCCCTCCACCACCTTATAATGCAGTGCCCTCTCTGCCACCATATAATGCAGTGCCCCCTCCACCTCCATATAATGCAGTGCCCTCTCCACCTCCATATAATGCAGTGCCCTCTCCAGAACAATACAGTGCAGTTCCCCCCTCCACCACCATATAATGCAGTACCCTCTCCACCACCATATAATGCAGTGCCCCCTCCACATCCATATTATGCATTGCCCTCTCCATCACCATAGAATGCAGTGCCCTCTCCAACACCATATAATGCAGTGCCCTCTCCATCACCATATAATGCAGTGCCCTCTCCACCTCCATGTAATGTAGTGCCCTCTCCAACAACATATAATGCAGTGCCCTCTCCAACACCATATAATGCAGTGCCCCCTCCACATCCATATAATGCAGTGCCCTCTCCACCTCCATATGATGCAGTGCCGTCTCCAACACCATATAATGCATTGCCCTCTCCAACACCATATAATGCAGTGCCCTCTCCACCTCCATATAATGCAGTGCCCTCTCCACCACCATATAATGCAGTGCCCTCTCCACCTCCATATAATGCAGTGCCCCCTCCACCACCATATAATGCAGTGCCCCCTCCACCACCATATAATGCAGTGGCATCTCCACCTCCATATAATGCAGTGCCCTCTCCACCACCATACAATGCAGTGCCCCCTCCACCACCATATAATGCAGTGCCCCCTCCACCACCATATAATGCAGTGCCCTCTCTGCCACCATATAATGCAGTGCCCCCTCCACCACCATATAATGCAGTGCCCCCTCCACCTCCATATAATGAAGTGCGCTCTCCACCTCCATATAATGCAGTGCCCTCTGCAGCACAATACAGTGCAGTTCCCCCCTCCACCACCATATAATGCAGTGCCCCCTCCACCACCATATAATGCAGTGCCCCCACCACCACCATATAATGCAGTGCCCTCTCCACCTCCATATAATGCAGTGCCCTCTCCACCACCATATAATGCAGTGCCCCCTCCACCACCATATATATACAGTGCCCTCTCCACCAGTATATAATGCAGTGCCCCCTCCACCACCATATAATGCAGTGCCCCCTCCACCTCCATATAATGCAGTGCCCTCTCCACCTCCATATAATGCAGTGCCCTCTCCACCTCCATATCATTCAGTGCCCTCTCCACCACCATATAATGCAGTGCCCTCTCCACCACCATAAAATGCAGTGCCCCCTCCACATCCATATAATGCAGTGCCCTCTCCACCACCATATAATGCAGTGCCCTCTCCACCACCATATAATGCAGTGCCCCCTCCACCACCATATAATGCAGTGCCCTCTCCACCACCATAAAATGCAGTGCCCCCTCCACGTCCATATAATGCAGTGCCCCCTCCACATCCATATAATGCAGTGCCCTCTCCACCACCATATAATGCAGTGCCCTCTCCACCACCATATAATGCAGTGCCCTCTCCACCACCATAAAATGCAGTGCCCCCTCCACATCCATATAATGCAGGGCCCTCTCCACCACCATATAATGCAGTGCCCCCTCCACCACCATAAATGCAATGCCCCCACCACCATATAATGCAGTGTCCCCTCCATCTCCATATAATGCAGTGCCCTCTCCACCACCATATAATGCAGTGCCCTCTCCACCACCATATAATGCAGTGCCCTCTCCACCACCATATAATGCAGTGCCCTCTCCACCACCATAAAATGCAGTGCCCCCTCCACATCCATATAATGCAGGGCCCCCTCCACCACCATAAAATGCAGTGCCCCCACCACCATATAATGCAGTGTCCCCTCCACCTCCATATAATGCAGTGCCCTCTCCACCACCATATAATGCAGTGCCCTCTCCACCACCATAAAATGCAGTGCCCCCTCCACCACCATATAATGCAGTGCCCCCTCCACCACCATAAAATGCAGTGCCCCCTCCACCACCATAAAATGCAGTGCCCTCTCCACCACCATAAAATGCAGTGCCCCCTCCACCACCATAAAATGCAGTGCCCCCACCACCATATAATGCAGTGTCCCCTCCACCTCCATATAATGCAGTGCCCTCTCCACCACCATATAATGCAGTGCCCTCTCCACCACCATATAATGCAGTGCCCCCTCCACCACCATAAAATGCAGTGCCCCCACCACCATATAATGCAGTGCCCCCATACCACCATATAATGCAGTGCCCCCTCCACCACCATACAATGCAGTGCCCCCTCCACCACCATATAATGCAGTGCCCCCATACCACCATATAATGCAGTGCCCTCTCCACCACCATATAATGCAGTGTCCCCTCCACCACCATATAATGCAGTGCCCTCTCCACCACCATATAATGCAGTGTCCCCTCCACCACCATATAATGCAGTGCCCCCTCCACCACCATATAATGCAGTGCCCCCTCCACCAC